>NW_018165049.1:1780357-1792224 GCF_001263595.1 Phalaenopsis equestris
GGTTAATCATGTATGAAATCAAGCCATTACAAATGAAGAATCAAAATAAGCTCGGATTAGAGTTGAGGTTCAATACCTTTGTCTGAGCAGGGAGGCCTCAATCAAAAGGTTGTGGTAGCTTTGATTGGACCCAACGAACCTCCGAATGAAGTTTCAAGCTATGGTGAATTGTCTAGGTATGATTTCGACCAGGGTAGATTTTAGGTGTTGGCTGAACATCGTGTTCGGCTCGTTTATATATATGTTTTGGTTGAACATCGTGTTCGGCTCGTTTATATATCAAGCGCAAAAAATTGTTCGTGTTCAACTCGTTTGCTTAACGAACGAATCAAACACAAGCTACTTAACGAGTTGAACACGATCCGTTTTGACAGCCCTATATATATTTTTTATCTATTCACTTTTTTTTTGTTTTGTTTACTTTGATTACACAATAGTATGGCATATTTTTTCTTAGATTTTTTATATTTAGTGTATGGCCTAGATATTTGATATGCTACACTCCCAAGAAATCAAATTATTTTGCTAGAACTAAATAATTAAAAATAAATCATAAAGAAGAACATAAACTAGGAACTCTTAGGCAATCTCATTTTGTAGTACTCAATGTTTTATAATTACTTAAATAATCGATGAACAAGGAAATGCGTGATGGAATGGGTAAGATTACAATATAAGCAAACAAGAACATGTAGCAATAAATAAATCGAAGAAGGAAAATGTATATATTTTTTGTCTTTACTCCAATAGAGTAAAATTTCACGCATGCTCTATATTGGTGGATCAATCTAAATAAATATGGGTGGATCAATCTATCTATTTACTATATTGGTCCATCCACCTATAAATTTGGGTGTCAAATCTGGTTTGCGGGTGAGGTTATGGCCTAAACCTAAATTGACCCGACTTGAAACTGGCTGACTTGAACCCGACTCAAATATTAAACGGGTTAAGAAGTTTAGCTTGAAATGAACCCGTCTTCTACCTGCTAACTTGAACCCGACACATATAACTCGTTTAACAAAGAAATATTAGCTCTTGGGTCAATTTCAGGTCACTTTTGGGCTAATTTCGGATGAATTATAGGTTGTCGAGTCAATTTTGAGTCAAATTCAATTTGTCGGGTTGGTTTAGGTCAATTTTAAGATGATGGGGCAACTCAAATCCAATCTAAAAAATTAAATAGGCTAAGGTTTCTAACTCTAATCTGACTAAAAAATTATTTAGGTCAACCTGAAATTAAATTCATTTCGTCGAGTTCGGGTTAAGTTGTCGGAGTCAATTTTTGACATCCATGCCTATAAAGATAAGTATTACTTCCTAGGAAATATTGAATCCAATTTTCAGCCTAAAATTATGTTCAAAAATTTCCTAGCATATCTTTTCTATTAGTGTTACACTTAATTCAAGATGAATAACGAATTAAAAAATTAAAGCATTTATTGGAAGTATTGCATACCTCTTGTAGTCAAACAAGTCTCAATTAGGAATGACAGAAATCAAATAGCTAAATTATGAGTTTTTTATAATTAAGAGCTTCCTTATTTAAATTATGTCCAATTTCCTTATTCTGATTTATTTCTCTGTTAGCTAAATATTTAGATTATGAATATACATTATTAAATTAGCTAAAATAGATTACACAGAATATTTCATACTTAAAATAGATTGTAATATTATTATTTAATGGAATGAAAGCAAAGGGAAAATGGGGGATCTTATTCAGGATTCAACCTATTTTCTCGAAGATTGACAACAACATGACTTATAAAGTTGAGCTATAAGTGCCAACAAATTTCATGATCGAACAACAACATCCTCATCTTGCGTTGTTATGTGACCTGACTTCATGGCTTTGAGACATTTAGTGAGTTAGTTGGTTGCCCTTTCCAAGTAGGGTTGTAAGTAAGTTTAGGAAATGTATTGGATAGTTTGAAGCAGTCTTGAGCTTCTCAATATTTGATGTTCATCCTATGAAATCCAAAATAAATTATTCCAAATTTGAGCTATCTTGTTTGAATTTCAAAAATAAATTATTCTTAAAATCATGAACTTTAAATTATAAAATGATAAGCTAGAGGAGAGAGACATGTTGAAAGTTGGAGTCCCCGGCCGAGCGAAGTTATTGCACGACCTTTCGAATTTTATGATCATGTTGATATTTAAAATTTTACGATAAATTATATATTTTTAAAATACAAAGTGAATTTAATTTCAAATTCCCATATATAATATATAGATAATATTCTTAATTTAAAATCTTAAGATTGAAAGTTTGAAAATTTTGAAAAAACAAACTAAAATATCCTGCATAATTCAAGCATTATATTCCTGAAGTCAAATCTATCTCCAATCAAGAGTCCCCGGCCGAGAGAAGTTATTGCACGACCTTTCGAAGATAAACCCTCGCCAGGCCACCGGATGTCGGAGCTTTTCTCTCCTTTCTATACCTGGTTCCCATCGGATCAGGTAAAAGAATACTCGTGCTCCTGCTCTTTCATCTAATTTGTTCAATCTCTGCAATAATCAATCCATCTGTGATTGAAATCTACGCATTCGGTTTTGATTGCCTGCCTTGGAGTCGAGATCTGTCCAGATTTCAGGAGAAGCTATGATCTGGTTATCCTTCAATAGGGATTGCTGAAATAGGTTTCGCAAATCCAGGCTTGAACAGCTTAAATGATTCTGATATTGTCCTTTTGACTTCTTTCCTCCTGTGAAAATCGGTTCCTTTTTTGTTTGATTCTTGTCTGCTAAAGATTATACTACAAGTTTTTTGTTTTCTTTCAATTTGTTGCATTTATTGATAAGTACTGATGGGGAAGAAGATGAATAAGAAGGCTCCAAACCCTCGTAAAGCTCAGAACCGGATTTCTGTGGGATCCCCAAAATCGGTTCTTGATGAGTCTGGCGGTGACGGGGATAAAGATAAGAAGGTTTGCAATCACTACAGTAAAAGTACGGCTGAGCTGAGTCGGATTCTAATTAAAATCCGATCTTCTTCAATGGATGCTGTGGCCTGTGAGCATTGCAGAGACGATCCAGTTAACAGGAGAGGGGGGAATGAAAAAGGTAAGCAGTCTAAGAGGAAAGGTGCGGGAAGAAGTGCTGCTGAGGCAAAATCAGAGCGAAATTTCATGTGGGTTTGCTTGGATTGTGGCCGGTATTTCTGCGGGGGTGGAGTGAGTATTTTGGAGCCTTACGGCCATGCCCGGCGACACGCAAAGCAAGACCATCACCAGTGGGCAGTTCGAGCTGATGATCCAATTATCAGTTGGTGCTATGCTTGTTCTTTTTCGGTGCCTATTGAGATGCCAGAGGATTTAAAGAATGATGGGAATGAGATAACGAATAATGATAGGAGTTCGAGTTTGAGAGGTATTGCATTTGAGCCTTTCGATTCGGAGAAATTGAAGGGTCACAAAGTTAGAGGCCTTTCGAATTTGGGGAACACTTGTTTCTTTAACGCTGTCATGCAGAATCTCTTTGCTATGGATCTTTTGCGAGACAATTTATTGGGTTTGGATAGGCCTCTTGGTCCTCTTTCTGTGGTACTTAGGAATCTTTTCACAGAAACAAGTAGAGGAGCAGATTCTAAGGGTGTTATAAACCCTAAAGCTCTTTTTGGTTGTATATGTGCGAAGGCATCGCAGTTCAGGGGGTACCAGCAGCAAGACAGCCATGAATTGCTCCGTCACCTGCTTGATGGATTACATGTGGAGGAAACAAATGCAAGGAAATCATCAGAGTTTGATGATGATGAGAAGATCAGTACGAAAACAAAAGCTAGTTTAGTCGATGCCATCTTTTGTGGTCAGCTATCAAGCACTGTTTCGTGCATGGAATGCCGGAATACATCAGTTGTGACTGAGCCTTTTCTGGACCTTTCATTGCCAGTTCCTTCAAAGAAACATCCACCAAAAAAGGTTCCACCTCTTCCTCCAAAGAGAGCTAACCAAAGGGATAAAAACAAAGCGCAGCAGTCTCTAGACAGGGGTGTTCCTCAGATGTCTACCATGAGTGTGAATCAGAATTCAGAAAGCAATGAACAATCCTCAGAATGCAGTGAATCAGGAGTAGCTGTTCCACTGCCAACACATGCTGATGCTGCAGAAGCACAGGACCTTGCATGGATGGATTATCTTGTAGCAGAGTCACCAAATTGCAGTGGTTTCAATGCTCATGACTTGGAAGCTTCTATTGCGCATAGTACTTATACCAAGCAGGAAAATGAGACTGCTACCAATGTACAATCTGTTTCCGAATTGCGTAATGGGACTGGGAACATTGTGCAATCTGTTTCTGATTTGCATACTGCTAGCTGTTCTAATGATTTGACAGTGTCTTTAGATGCTTTTGTTGAGAGATCTTCTAATGATGAAGTCCCCCATTCTTGCGCTCCAGCTACTGAAGTAATATTACTTCCCTATAAGGACCAGGACCAGGATTTGGCTGACCTGGATATGAATGATAGAACATCCTATTCTCAGGATTCAGTAAATGTAAATACTATAGATGTCTCTATTAGTGAGTCTTGTGATGCTAACTCTAGTTGCAAACAAGCAGATGAAGAATTTGATGGTTTTGGTGATCTATTTAATGAGCCTGAGTCTACTTCTCATTTAAATGCAGAAAACAATGCGGGAGAAGATATGGACATAACTTTGTTGAATGGTAACATCAGTGAATCAAATCTGGAAGAGGTTGATGATACGGATGTTCCCGTATCAATTAATAGCTGCCTCACCTTATTTACTAAGCCCGAGCTTCTGTCTGATGAACAAGGATGGTATTGTGAGCGTTGCTCTGAGATGCTGCAAGAGAATAGGGAACCTGGAACAAGCAAACTGCAAGCTGCTGAAGTTTCTGATCTGTCTGTGAATCTGACGTCAATGTTGGATGAAGATGAAGTCATAAGTAACAAGTTTGATTCCAACTCCCATGGGTATGTTGCCAATGTCAAAGTTTTAGATAATGGAAAGCTGGTGTCTTCATCCAAAACTTTAGCCATTCAGTTTGAAGAACGATTTGACCAATGTGAGGAAATAAGTTGCTCCCAGAAACAAATCGGTCAAGGAGGATCACAGAGTAGTGGAGAGATCAGCAGCAATAAAACCATACATCTAACAAAGACCACTCCTTGCTCCAGTATGGCTTGTTGGCCAGATGATCTTGATAAAGACATGTCAGATTCAGAGACTTCTGAATTATTTTCTACTACAATCTGTGTAGATGGTTCTAGCAATCAAGAGAGTAGTTTCCATGGCATAAATGATCGAAGTTATGTTGAAAATGATGGAAAAAAACCAAAAGTTGCCTTTCATAGTTCTCAGTCTCAGACAGATATATTACTACACAAATCAAACATTGACAGATCCCAAGAAGTTAGCCGAGTGAGGAAGAAAGGTTTGAAGTCTGGTAAAGCTCTTCCAGAGGAAAGGGGCGAGGGAGTCAAGATGGTCAAGAGGGATGCAACAAAAAGGATCCTAATTGACAGAGTTCCACCTATCCTAACAATCCATTTGAAGCGATTTGGTCAGGATGCTCGTGGCCGCTTAACTAAATTGAGTGGTCATGTTCACTTCCAGGAGACACTTGATATGAGGTCTTATATGGATCCAAGGTAAGCTTTCTTGTGGTTGCTCAACTTCTGATTTAAAATTAGAACCTGTTTAATTTATTTTACTTCCTTACTAAAATTATTAAAAATATGGTTAAAACTGTCTGAGGTCAAAATATGACTGCAACATAAAATTTTAAATTTTGCAGCAAAAGTATATATTTTTTATATACTTTATGTTTAATAATATAAGAAGTTTAGATTGTTATGAACTAAGATTATGAAATTTATATATCAAGTAATGCTAGAAATTTTAAATAATATTTCTAACAAAAAAAAATTATAACAAGAACGGAAAATAAATGAAAAAAAGTGGGCATACTTAGTCCATTAAACTTTTGCCTGACTGTGATACAGAGAGGGGTTAATGTACGAAGTCATAACCCCAACATTTACTAAGATGATGTAGTGACAGACTATCTTTAAATTTTAAAGGAGACCATTTAACTATGGTATCTTCGAGGAAGATTAAAAATGATCATCATTATATTAAAACTCTCGATCTATAAGTTTAAAATGTAAGATTTATGACCATATTAGAGTAGATGGTTTATGAATTAAGAAATTCAGTGCAGACAAATACGAAAGGTAAAAAGTCCAAAATATATAGAATATATTTAGTTTATTTTATGTAAAATTTGAGCAGTGTGGCATGCTTACAATATGAAAATTCACTATGGTTACTCTTAAACATTTGGTTTTTATTATTATAAAAGTTTTGTACGTTAACTTTTTTTTTTTTTGTATAATTCTTTCTTCCCTGGCTACTTCCATTTGTTCAATGCCATTATGCTTTTTTCTTTTTTTTTTTCTTCCATTTTGAAGTCCTGTGATCAAAATATGATGGAAACAATTAATCATAGTGTGCAATGAGTGTATCCTTGGTTAAGTTTACGCAATTACATGCACGTACAGGCATGTGAGTGCTTATAAACACAGATTCTCATACGTCATTTGTGCATCCACATGAATATAAAAAACATACTTATGTGCAATATGTTACTTGTTTGCCTGGATACTAGCGTATTCTTATGTATTGTGCATGTGTAAGCGTATGTTACTGCTTTTAAACTTTTTCGGGGTTTTTTTTTTTTTTTAATTTGTAGAATGACAGATGAATCAATTAGCTTATGTGATTCTCCCCTAGGAGTTATTTTATTCCTATTTTCACATGATATTGTATGGATGGTCTTACTAGACATCTACAGGAGGATGTATCTTGGTGTATGTTTTTTGTTGATTATATCCTTCTCGTGGATAAAACGAGAGAAAAAACCTAGGAAAAACTTGAGTTATGGAGGTCTAAATTGGATTCTAAAGGCCTTCGTTTAAGTAGACCTAAAACTGAATACATGGAATGTAATTTTAGTAGTAATAGCTCTAGTGACAAAAGTGTGACTTTGGGTGATTAAATTATTAAAAAGTGGGAGCGATTTAGATATATTGGGTCCGTTGTTCAAAGTGATGGTGATATACATGGGGATGTTAATAGTAGAATTCAAGTTGGTTGGTTGAAGTGGAGGAATGCTTCGGGCCTTTTGTGTGATAGAAAAGTACCGCTTAGACCAAAAGAAAAATTTTATAATACGGTGGTGAGACCTGCAATGCTCTATGGTGTAGAATGTTGGCCTGTTGAAGGAAACATAAGATTAAGGCTCTGTTGGTTGCAGCTGCAGCTTCTCAGCTTTCCCCAGAAAGTTGTTGCGGGGAAGCTGGCTGTCTGTTTGTTGCAGCTGTGTAAAAATAGCTGTGGGGTAGCTATTTCTAAAAAAATGATCATTCCGCCCCTGTTCAGTTAATTTATTTGTAAATAAACTGTGACACCCATTTATTTCATAATTCAGAAGTAGAAATTCAAAATAATGATGAATGAAAATGAGACAATCACAATGAAGTAAAATCAGCTTTAATTTGCCCATCTCTTTGCCGCGACATTACCTTTGGATCTTCATTGGATTACCCCGCTTTCATGATTTGCAATGACATGTCTTCGCATCAACTTTGTCATCCTTTCGATGTATGTAAAGCAAAGTCCAACGTAGTAATGGCTACAATCCCATGATTAGATTCCATAGCTTTACCAAAAAAAACACTGGGCATGATTTTGAATTGAAAAAGCATGCCTTAACTAAATTCTTGAAGATGTGTTTCTACAGAAATATGTAGCTAGGAGCAAGGTTTGAAATTATGTAATCAAGTATTGAGGCGTTTTCTTTTAATGATATTAGATATAAGTTTCATGGTGAATTGAGGCATAAGCCTTGAAATTAAACTTTAAATTAATGAAAATATGAAATAATTACTAATTTCAAGTAAAATTTTTAAAAAGACATATAAGGCTATAAGTACTAAATAATAAGCATGAAGTCAAAGATAAACTAATTAACATAAATAACAACTCTAAAATAAACAAGTCTATAATATTATTCAATGTAAACAAGAAGTTTAAGATCATAATTAATAAATTTAAATTTCTCTATCTTCGAACACTTAGAGGATCAGTGTAGTTAATGAATTTCTCTCCTTCCTCATGATCGATTGTGTCACATCCTCTCAATCTTCTACATCATCTTCAATCTCAAGCATTTTAGTCTTTCATGATTAATAAAAACCAGTAAAATATTATTTAGATTTTATAATAATGACTATATAGATGCTTTTACATCAAGTTTTATACTAATTTTCTGTACTATTCTTATTCCTTTCGTCATTAAGGAAGTAAACATTTTGATTTTTTTCTTATAATTGGGATGGCATAGATTCATTTTTTTTCTATAAATCATTTATCATCCAATGGCTCATCTTTACTAATCATCTTTACTAACAAAAGGATCTCATCATCCTCAAAAACTTTCTTCCTCCAATGTTTATTTTTTTAGTCTCTTATTATATAAAATGTAAACTGATGATTTCATTCTTAAGGTACACAAACAATATCTTCACTTGGTTTGAAGTTTATAAAAAAAATATACTCGCACCCCAGTAATGAGACTATAAGGCCCAATACTTTAATTTTAGATATTTGTATTTCCATATCCAAAATAAATCTAAAAATCAGATAATTTTAAAAAATACACCTAGTGAGTATGATTTGTGAATTTACAAAAAAAGAAAACCAATAAATATTATAAGTTAGTATATTTTGAATTTATTCTCGAGAAATATTTAGCTGTAGTGTCTTTGACTTGTTATAACCCAAAGAATTATTATATAAATCTAAACTGAAAAACTCTTTCAAAATAGAGAATAGGAAATGAAGAAGATCAAAGAAAATGAAATCAATAATTAAAGAAAGAAATAAGAGGCGCAGTAGCGAAGGGATAACATCAACAGAATTATAGGAAAGCAGCGGTGCTTGCAACAAGCAGCTGTGGCAAGCAATAGTAGTAGAGGAATCGCCTTGCTAGAGGAATACTGGAATTTCTTGCGGCGTGTGGCTTGCGGTTTTTCGTGGGTTTGAGGTCTTAATTCATTATTTTAGGTTTTTTCTTAATGAACTATGTTAGGTTTAAATTATAAAGGAATGAAATTGAAAAAAGGGCTAACACCATTATATTGAGTATAGGATATTAACGTAGGTGATACTGGAGTTAACCAAACAATAATGAGAAAATAAATTTTATTGCTGAATTCTTATAGGAACCTCAACGAAAGATATTGGAAATCAGAAATTGCAACAAATGACCACAAGTTTAGATTAGGGTGAATCTCGGGTTAGTAGTGGTGATCGGTGAGGGTTTGGAATCCTGGAGAGGCAGCAAAGGGCGGTTGATAGGTTGGAAAGTGTGGTGGTAGCAAAGGGGTGTTGGTAGCAGTGAGGGTAAGGTGCGAAACTGCAGGAACAATAAGTTTGGTTGCTATCCTGGGAAGTGGCAGCAAGAATAAACGCTAGAAAACGAAGAAAATAGCTAATAGCAGCTGTTCTGGGCGGCAACAGCGAGGGGGGAATGACAACGTTAGTGACCGGGGATGTGGGAGTCAGCAAGACAACAAGAGGACAGCTGCCTAGGTCGGCAATAGTGACGACAAACAACTAGAATTGGAAAATTGCTGTGAAAAATCAACAGGCTGTTGTTCGGTGGCGGTTGTAATTATGATTGGCGGCTAGGACTAATGTGGGGAGGATGCGGATATGGATATAGAAGATAATCATCACGTCTAAAGCAAAATACAACCGGCGCACCACTTGAACACTTAGATGCAATCCTGAATGGGAAACGGAGATGGCTACTGTCTCAAACAAACTCATGCAAAACCTAACCCTCAAACGTTATGAAAGCAAATATATAACTATGAGTGGCCCAAGAGCCCCAACCAACTCCGCAAAAGAGAGAAAATTTGGACTGGTTTAGTCTAGGAAACACTCGAGATATATACTTTTTTTTTTCATCCCGAAAAGTTGTGTCCACTCTGTAAGCGGGAGATGCCCCCGTCAGTCTCTCGGGATTGGAGGAGCCTCGATCTCTTTCATCGAAGCTTCTGGCTTTTGTAGTATAGTGTCAGGTCAAGCAAGTTGAAGGTGGTGGAGCTACTGTAACTTCTCTGCTACTCAATCCTGTAGGTGTTGTCATTCCAAAGCAACATTATGATAGAATCATTGTATAACAAACTTTAGGAGTTACTAATAAAGTCTGATTTGCTAAATCAGCATCGAGTAAATCGACTCAACTTTCAACAAACTTTAATTCTTCATTTAACACTTTCAATCATTCAGGTGCATCGAGGATCGAACCTCCTACCGTCTCATCGGGGTGGTGGAGCATTCCGGGAGCATGAGCAGAGGCCACTATGTCGCTTACGTGCGTGGCGACGGAAGAGGGAGCAGCAGAACCTCAAGTGGTAGCAGCAGCAGTACAGGGCAAGCCTGGTTTTATGCCAGTGATGCTTATGTGAGGGAGGTTTCCATAGCTGAAGTGCTTCAGTCCGAAGCATACATTCTATTTTATGAGAAAGTGTGATGTTGGAGTTCAGCTCAGCTTTTTCTTTGACCAGTCTTAGCTGTTAATGGCAGAAGAGAGGGGGAGAGAGAGCTTCCTGCAGATTGATGGGAATAACTTCACACTCGTTGGCCATTTTTTGAAATTATTAAGAGCCTTTTGTTCTAACCGTTGGGGTAGTTGGGTGAGTGTGGAGCCCTTAAAGCAGGGGGCCAATTGTTTAATCTCTTATGTATCTTGTAATTTTTGTAGCAGCTGCTTGAGGAATAATTCATTTTGAAATGAGCATAAGAGATATGTTTCTTCTTCTTATTCTTTTTCATTGGAAAAAAGTATTGAATTATTGGCATTTTGAAAGCCTTAAACTTATTTTGATATAGGGCCGCCTTGACTGATAAAATTGTTTTAGAATTTTTTGTCACAATTATGTAAAAATGGTGGTGGTTAGGTGCAAATTGTGGCGCTCATACATGTTGATTGAATGTTTTAGGATTTATGAATTTTGACTGGTTATGATGAATATTACATTTTTAGGAGGGGTTTATAGATATACCACATATATTTTATGTATTTATATATCTGAATTTATTTATATACAACGTATTGTTGACATCATATTAAAAATCGCTAATAGTAAGTTTTTTTTAAGAGATATTTTTATGTCTGTATTTTAATATGATTGAATCTATGCAAGCAAATGTTAAAATTTTAAATATTAGTTATATATGTAAGAATTATGAGGTATGTATATAAATGTCACTTTTTAAATTAGAAATGAGAAGGAAGATTTGCATACGCACCATTCAATTCTTATTTACTTACATATCTATAAACTTTAATTTTTATATCTATGTCATCTTACTTATATATGAGAGTAGGGCTGTCAAAACGGCTCGTTATTCGTGAACCTTACATATCTATAAACTTTAATTTTTATATCTCTGTCATCTTACTTATATATGAGAGTAGGGCTGTTAAAACGGCTCGTTATTTGTGAACAGCTCGTGTTCGGCTTGTTAATTTTATTCGATAAGTTAATGAGCTGAATACGAACTAAGATGTGTTCGTTCGTGTTCGGCTCGGTTTGGCTCCGAAAATTTCCCCTCAAGGTGAGTAGTATTTTTAAAAAAATTCAATTGATTACAAGGCTACAAAAATTTATAATCAATTAAAAGTTCTAATTAAAAAAATAGAATAAAAATTATTAAATTAGATTCAAATGTTTTTTTAAATCTTGCCTCAATCATTAACATCTTATGGCTACGTGATTAGTGTTGTCAAAACGACTCTTTGTTCGTGAACGGCTCGTG
>NW_018165049.1:1792260-1796040 GCF_001263595.1 Phalaenopsis equestris
ACGAGCCGAACACGAACACACTTTTTGAGCTCAAAATATAAACGAGCTGAACTTAGAAGTTAAAAGTAATGGTGTTTTTGAAGTGTTGATAATTTTGGGTGTTAAAAATTTTAAAAATAATATTTAGATGTTAGATGTATAAATACATAAGAACTAAAGTTTATCTATTTAAATGACCTACAAGAAAAATTACTATGAGTTGTCATTCTAAAAAATTCTTTTTTTTTCTTTCCTCTTCTTATGTTCTTTTTTTTTTTTAATTACTCTGGAACTTATTTATGATGTCTAATGCATAAAGCTATTAACCCGTAGTATCAACAAATGTAAATATGTATTGATGCGTGCTAGAAAATTCGCTGCAGTATGGTAATATGTTGTTATTTCAGCGTGATACGAAGATTCAGCACACACTCAGAAGAGAGAAAATTGACAAAAAAGACATCAGAAGTTCTTATGCGGAAAACATTTTATTATTGTTTTAGCATGGTACAAATATTAGCACACACTCAGAAAAGAGAAAACAATCAGCAGAGACACTAGAAGTTCATAAGTAGAGAAGTCGTAAAGGGAAAAACTACGAGATCTGACTCAGTTGAAAAGTTTGAGTATAAATGATGATTATAATTGTAACAACTTCTCTCAAAGGCAAAAAGTGTTAGAAGATCTCCCAAGTTACTACGCACAAATAAATTTGTTGTCAGGAACGGACGACGACCGATAACAATCAACGGAAGCTAGCAGATGGTGTTTGACGGTGGCTGGTGGTATTCGACGACAGTTGGTCATATTCTACAACAGTTAGTGGTGGTCGACGGCAGTCGACCGCGGTCATCACTGGTGGGTGCGGTTTAATGGTTGATCACTGATACTCAGGATAACGATGAATTTCTTCTGCACTGTAACGTGAAAAAAGATATCATTGATCGTTTGTTACACATGATGATAACGATTTTTTTCTACATTGCAACACGAAAAAAGATCTTGTTACTTTCTAGCTACGAATAATGAAGACGACTTTTTTTTTTTTTTTGTGCCGCAACTCGAAAGAGGATCCTCTTTGTTAGTTTGCTATGAGAGTGGGGAACTTTCTTCTTTTGAGAAATCTCTGATCTATTTTTGGCCTCAAATTGAATTACAACTTTAAATGAAAAAGAAACGTTTTTATTTAAAAATAACTATATATATTTTTTAAATCCACTCGTTCGGCAGCCCGTTCCAATACCACCGAATTCCAAGCGTCCGGCGGGCCCCACCGAATTCCTCTTGCTCCAATGACTCCATTACGGCGCATAAGGCAAGCTGGGCCAACTAGGTTATGCATGTTTTTTTAGAATATCCTCGTATAGGCGTATGCATTATACTTGTTACCTTATAAGATATATAAATATATTAAATACAATAATAAAAATAAAAAGTACTTGGATTTCGATAAAAATAAGAAGTCCTTGGATTTCGGTATTTCCACTTAATATTTTCAACCATCAAAATTAGTCTCGCATGAAAATAGAGAGACAACTAATACACCTCCAATAAATTTTCATCATTCAACACGAATTTCGATGCAATCTGTTGGGTAAGAAATATTCAAACTTTGATAAAAATTCATCTAGTACTTCAATTTCAACAAACTTGTAGTCAAATTGGTCGGCTCGACGGGACGGACCCAATGGTTCCAACATTGATCCGAACTAAACTGAGCCCCGGTCAAGCTGTTAAACGACTTTTTGAAGTTTTTGGATACATTTGGAAGGTTTAATGGATTTTGAATCTGGTGAGTTGAATCGGGCATCCAAAAAACATAAGATCGCTCAATTCTGATATTGTTAAGGGTCTCAAATATCCATCAAATGTCGTCTAATCGACGAAATTTTTAATTTGATCAAAGTAATTCACATTCCTGCATTAATTACACTCGGGACATTGTAAATTGAGTTCCACCCTCTCATGAGGGAGGGGAGCTTGAAGCCAGAAGAAGAGCTTGAAGCTTAAGGACTTGAAGTTTAGCATCACCTCGTCATTGATTGTCGTTCACCGCCTCTGGTCACTGCTGACCACCAGTCACCAATAGCTTTCGACCATCTCTCGTCAGTTGTTGTCAATTACCATCGGCTGCTACTCACTTCTTATAACAAATTCATTCACGCACCTACATTGTAACTCTGAAGAATGTTCAACTATTTCCCGCACGTGTGACAAGTGAATATATATGTTTATAGTGGATTTCTTCAGTCGGGATAGACCCCTTTATTTTTTTTTTTTCTAGGTTTTTCACGTAAAAATTTATGGTGTCTCTATTAATTATTCTTTTTATCAGTGTGTGCATTGAATTCTCGTGCAATTGAAGTCTCTAAGTGCGGGAGTCCCGTGAGGAATTGCAACCGTCAATTTTTGTGTCTTGGAATTGAGAATTTTTTTATTTTTGCTTTTTTTTACTTTGAGAATGGATGTTATGAGTGGAATTATTATAATAGCTGCGCAATTTTATTAAGATAGTCCGATGGTAAGAACTGGCATTGGTGTAATTTTGAGAAACAGTGTAGAAGTCATACATCACATTCGAACGTGGATGTTTTGAGTTATCGTGGTTTGTTTCATGAAGTTCTAAGGGCTATGTAACTGCCAACAACATTAAGCGTTAGTAGGATTTATTAAATTCATAAATTAGAAATATATTAAATTTAGCCGCCGACCATCTCTCGCCAGTTTCTATCAATTACCAACGGCTGCCACTCACTTCTTACAACAAATTCATTCACACACCTACATTGTAATTCTGAAGAATGTTCAACTATTTCCCGCCCGTGAGACAAGTGAATATATATGTAATATACAGTTTATAGTGAATTTCTTCAGTCTGGATAGATCCCTTTATTTTTTTTTCTAGGTTTTTCACGTAAAAATTTATGGTGTCTCTATTAATTATTCTTTTTATCAGTGTGTGCATTGAATTCTCGTGCAATTGAAGCGCTAAGACGATAACCCATGATTCTACCATCATAAATCTTCTAGCACACAACATATATTTTACTTTTCCGAACAAATTGTTTTCTTGGACAATTACACTATATTGCAATATATATTTTCATATGCATAAAATTTGATGTATAAAGTGGCGGCAACGTTTTATTTGTTGGTGATAAATCATTGAAAAAAAAAAAAACCATCATATTTCAACATACTTTCTATTTGTAGTATAAATTAGGAGAGCCCAAAAGTAAAGATATTCCATTTAATTTTCACATTATATTCAGTAAACAAAAAAAAGCTTGTGATTTGTTTGGAACAATAATTTTGTTACATAAAAAAAAGGTTATACTTTTGTGAGGATTCTCCGGGTAAAGCAAATATTACATGTGACATCTGCATATATTGATTTGTGGTATTGGATTGGTATTTACCAGAATACTACCCAAATACTTTCAATCTGCACCTAACGTGTCTGCACTTAATATTTTTCCTCAGTCAAAATAATTGTGTGATCTTCAGAATTTGTTTTGTATCAATTAAAATGCTTATTTAGACTTTTGAAAATTATTTTGACCTATATGTTTATGGTTTATTATTCTCATTTTAGTAAAGAAACAAAATAATATTATATTTGTTTGTATCTCTGATTCAACTTTAATCGAACGGTTGAATTTTAAATAACAATATAGTAAAAAAAATCTTTTAATAAATTTGATCCGCACCGACACATGTAAGTGCGGGAGTTCCGTGAGGAATTGCAACCGTCAATTTTTGGAAAAATTATTCCATGCGGATCGGCATCCGCACGCAGCT
>NW_018165049.1:1797392-1818653 GCF_001263595.1 Phalaenopsis equestris
GAAGTAGATATAGATTTAACAATAGAGGCAGAAGGAATATGATGCAATGAGAGTGAAAATTGGGATTTGAGTTTTAGTTGAATTACTTTGAGACTGATCAAATTCTTCTCAAAATAAGCTATGCAAGTTGATTTTAATTTGAATCAATATAAAGTGAAATTTGGATTTGCTTAAAGTTTTATCATGATCAACTCATCAAAATAAATTTATATAAGTTTTATGTGTAGATATTAGAATTTATTTTTTTTACCTCTTGAGTTAAGCTTTTATTGCATCCAAAATGAGGTAAGTATTCTTCTCAACAGAAATTAAGATTTTAAATTTGCTTTGAACTAAGTGCAATATAAATTTTAATTATTATCTCATAGAAAGTATGCATCGCAACATAAATTCAATGGCTTTGATATTTGCTTAATTAAAATTTAAACATAATATTTATTCAAATTTTCAAAAAAATAAAAATAAAATAAAACCACATATAATTTATTATATGCTATTTTTGGTTATCATAATATATAGACTATGTGGCAAATTATACCTTTATAATACACCGAAGTGATTGTACTTAGTATCAAGTTATTTTCTTCCATCCAAATGCACATTAATCTTTGAAGTGAGTATCGTGTGAAATGACTACAATGCTTGTGTATAGCACGTGTATTGCACTAGAGAATTTGTCCAAGAGCTCTTCCAAGAGAGTTCTCTCAAAATAACTCTCTTAGAACAACTCTCTTAAGAATTTCTTCTATAATAACTTTAGGAAAATAGTTTGCCCAATAGAGATCATGCCATATATAGACACAAAGATGAATTGCTCAGGGGTCAAAGCTAAGCAATAGGAGAACTTCTAACAATAGGGTTTAACAAAGAGACTCTTAAATTTCTCTCTTTTACTTTTATTTTATTTTAGGGATAATTACATGCAGGCAACCTAAAACATTGATAGTTATACATTAACCATCAATGTATTTGTTTGAATTATGGAATCGATGTGTTTACGGGTTCCACAATCAAACTATTGAAAATTTAATAAGAATAAAAAATGTGGCTTGTTTGCTTAGCGAATGAATCAAGTACGAGATGCTTAACGAGCCAAACACATACTATTCGTGAACAACGAGCCGTTTTGATAGCCCTAGAATGATCGTTGGCTTGTATTTTTTAGCTATGTTTTGTAGTTAGGGTTATTAGATGCATTTATTAATTATTTATATATTTCATGCTTCCATAATGGAAATGGGAAAATATTTAAATAAATCGAGTTCTGTAAATTAAAATCACAACCGTTAAAAACGTTACAACAAAGTTAAAAAAAAAATCGTGTATTTTGTCACTGAAATTTCGTGTTGGACAGCAAAAGTAATATTATTGGCTTATAAAAATAAAGATTATCTCCGATGCAATATCAAGTTTAAACGAGCAACATTTTATGTTGTACTACCCCATCCCCATTAGCAAAAGCAAATAAAAAAATAAATTAATTAAAAAGAAATAGCCTTCAGTCAGTACTATTAACTCTAAATAGAGAACCAATGCCTTAATTATTTAGAATCCAAATTAAGAACATAAGCTAAACAAAAGTCCTCTATCAGATATATCATTAATTACAAGGTTTCTTATTATAGTATTATGTAGTAAATCGATGGTATAGAAAGATGACTACAACGAAAGCTTTCCAAAGTAAGGATTTGTGATAGTTGAATTCAATGCCAAACCAGCAGAGTTTAAGACTTTCATTTCTACCTTGTTCCGTGGCATGTACAAGAATCCATTACCTTCCAGTTTTTGGAATCCACAGAGCTCAAGAAACGCAGCGCCTTCTTTGAATTTACCAACTCGGTCCTGTTTGTACGATTTGAGAAGGCAAAATGGTATAGAAATTCACTATTTAATACAGATTTCAATTAAGAAAACCAAAATTTGCCTGCCTTGATATTACCTGAAATAACAGGTTGCTAAGTCTGATCTTCCTATATTTCTCATTGTCTGGATTTTTTACAACGTTTGCTATGTATATAAGGAGTGTTTGGAATGCTTTCTTCACTTTAGCATCATCATCCTAAAATAATTTGATATTTGAGATAAATAAAGTTGCATTTTTTTAGTTAAGGGATATGTGGTTCCAGAAAATCATAAATTTATTTGCATTTTTAACCTTCTAAATGTGGTGGGAAGGAGCAGTACATGGATATAGCAGGAGAACACAGGATGATGAATGCTCATTACTTTAGTATGGAGTAGAGTGCCAAACTAATCCCTTGATTACTTACATGGGCTATTTTAGTCTCATGCTCCTTTAATGGGGGCTAAAATAGTCCTACAAGAGTTTGTGAAATTAACACTTTTATAAATTCTGGGACTAAAATGACATTTGTAAAGAGTCAAAAGACCATTTTGACGCTTTTCTCTTTTAATACGAGAAACTAACTAGACCTAAGTCATATTGATACTTGACAATCGGAACTATGACACTACAATAAAAAATTATAAAGAGAAAATAGACATGGAAAAGTTCTACCTTGTGGTTCTTCTTTAGTGATCTTAAGCAATCCTTCAGAGGTTCATCCATGTAAAAAATGACAGGTTTTGAACCCTGGAAGCACACAATTATGAACAACATACAATTCACTCCATGCTCTGCAAAGAGGGAATTCAAATATAGAGAAAAATTTAACTAAATTACATTAATTACATTCCCTTCTTGTATGGGATGTCTTGTGGGTATCACATTTCTAGGATTTTCAGCTGGCAATCCAAGCTTCCTCCTCCTTTCCACCTACAGTTAAATAGGTGGTAGAAGAAATAGTTAAGCACCTAAAACTGGCACAGGTCTAATAAATGAAATTGGCAAGTTCAACACATTTCTTCATGCCTTATTTCATCTTTAAACAAAATCATTAAAGATTATAATTATCTCCACGCCATAAGATGTTTAAATGGATGAATTCAGCAGAAACCTTATCCAGTTCCAGTTGCTGGCGAATCTTCTGTCTGGCTCTCTTTTCCTCTTCCTTCTCTGCTTTTCGAAAGGCAATTATTCTGTGTAAGTCAATTTCATTGTTATTAATGTAAACATTGAAGATATTTCTCGTACCAGGAATAGCAGCTTGCAACAAATCATAAAGAGTTGTGTAGAAAACTATGAAAATAATAAGATGGTGACTAACCGTTCTCTTTCATTTCTCTCTTTGTTGTGCTGATCTTCCATCAGCCTTTTGCCCCTCATTATTCTCTCCTAGAGAATAAGAGGGAAAAATTTTAGAATTCTGATACTGATAGACTTCTCCCAATGTCCAACTAAACATGGGTAAAATTTAGTAGGCATTGAAAGATAACAATATGGAAAGAACTTGGTGGAGCAAAATCCCTATCACTGTTATTAACGCTATCTAAATTTTCTAGGATTGGCATTGTGAAGATTCATTCTCCGCCTATTGAGGTTTGCATGATGAGTTAAAACAGATATTTTTGCAGGAATTCTAGTCAACTATTTAGTGTACATTATTTATCTACATAATCCTTCCACATTAATTTCTAAAAAAAATGATAATTATTTTTAAAAATAAATTATCACATCCTTTGAATAAGAGTAAAATCCTTTTTATTTTTAAATATTTTATATGACTTACTATAAAAATAATATTAACTTGTTTAAGAAAATATTACTATCATTGATATTATTAATAAAAAAATTATCTTTATTAATATTCATAAACTAATCTCATTTTTAAAATGGCATTTTAATTTTAAGACAGAATATATATTTTATAACTAGAACTGATGTATAATTGGCAAAAAAAAATTAGAAAAGAATATTATCTGAAATTTACTTTGCAAAATAGATTAAAAAAATATTTTATTTTATATATTAAATTGATTAATCCATTGGTAACCGTCTTTAATAAATTGATTAATCCATTTGATAATTGAATACATGAAATTATATACATACCACCAAATTTCTATGTATTTACATATCTAACGCCTAAACTTCATTTTTTATTACTTATAATATCTAAATCCTTAATATCACATCAAAAATATCACTATTTTAACTATTCAAAAAGTAAAATACACCTTATTAGACATAGGTAAAATTGAACTTTAGTTATTAGATATGTGTATACATAGGAATTGAATGGGGTGTATATATATATATATATATATATATATATATAATCTTATAAGTTTCGTGCAACACTCAACATCTGATCCATCAAGGGGAGTGTATATTATCCATAGGCCTACATCTTAAAAGAGGAAAAGTTTAGTTTCTGTTTAAAATGACAAAGTGCAGCTAAGGGAGTTTAGTGGTTCAAACAGAATGAGTTTTGTGAGCTTAAAAGATGAAGCCTTTAATTCTGTGGGTCCACCTGGGCCGTATAAGTTGGGCTAGTGGGATGTAAGCTTTTATTTTTATGGGCCAAATTTAAGATATTATTTAAAACATATTAGCAGATGGGATTATGAGGCTTTTTGGCTTGGGCCAGTGAGGACATGGCCCCCAGTGCCTCCATTGTAGCTCTGGCTATGATACAAAGATACCTTTTTTTTATATGTCTATATATTGCCCATTAATTATATTAACGCAAAAATCACTTCTAAAATAGATCTCTCTAGATAAATCCAAATTAAATTTTATGTGCCAACAAAACTATTTAGAGTATTTGATCTATAATATTGGTAGCAAGATGCATATTCTACCATCATTGGGCATTTTGTTAATTTAAAATTTCATTAAGCATGTTTGTTAACTAAATTACTTAAATATCACCCAACATTCACCAAGTTTCGATGGATACCTCATTCACAACAAAAGATTTTTTATATTCTTTAAAGAGAAAAACCCCCAAATAGTACCCAATTTATTTTCAGAGATTTAAAATGCTTCAATTTAGTCCCAGAGTATTAAAAGTTATTTCAAATTGATCCTAAATCATATTTTCCGTAAAAGTTAATGATGGTCTGCATACATTTCAAATATATATATATTGAATAGAAAAATAAACATAAAAAATAATAATAATTTAATAATTAATTAATTAATGAAAAGTTAATAATTTACTTAAAATAATAAATTAATTAATATTTTATATCATATTTATGCTAAGTTTTAATTTTGGAAGAGTCGACGTCGAAGCTAGATCTTATTGAATTAAATGTCATCAAGGCGAGTACTTTTATCAAGGCGAGTACTTTTAACGGTAATAATATTTTATTTCTTCTAAATCACTCGCACTAGAATGTCATTAGTCAATATATTTTGTTATTGCAATTAGAGTAAGATTATTTTGTCTTATTATTCAATTCAATCATCTAAAAATAAATGTGAATGATTTGCATAGTTATATTTATTTACTATCCATGCATGAACTATATTATATGATATTTAGAATGCAAATGAAATAATTTATAGTATGTTTGTATGTGCATGTTTGATTATGATGGAGCATTCCTTGATGATACTAGCGGGTAAACACTAATGTGCTTGTGCAAGTAAATGAAAAAATATATTGATATTCAAATATCTTAAATGATATAATTTTTAGACGATGTCTCATGTAACGGTTGTACAAAAAAGAAATAATATTAATATAATATTGATATATACACCTTTGAATAACATGTTAAATGTTTATATCGATTTATAAAGAAGCTTAACTGACATGAATATTATTTTTTTTTGTATTATTGTAGTATAGAAGTATGAGTATTCGCTAATTTTGTTTAACTCACTATTATTTTAACTAATTTTTTAAGTTTAATTAAATTATTAAAAGATGAACAATAGACAAGAAAACATTTATAGAAGGCACAAACAACCATTAACGAGAAAAATTTTAATTTTATCGCTTGAATTTAATTTCTACTACCTCTTTTATCTGTTAAATAGATCGTTCGTACCCGCCTAAGTTAATTCTAATCCCCAAGTCGGATCGTAACAAAAGTGGTATCAAAGCCCACAAAGTTTAAGATTAATTAATTGGATCTTGATGAAAGAACCAATAGAAAAATTATAAGAAAGTTTTAATAATTTTAAAAAAATTAAAGTTAACTTAAAGTAATAATTATTATACGCTCATGCATAGTGATACATTCAAAATTATAGAAGAAGAAAATTCAATAGAAAACGAAGAAGTACAACCTACTATTAATGTGAACACGAATATCCTCACCCAAATGATGACAGCGATGACACAGTTAATTCAAGAGTCCAGATCGCAGCTTATCGGAAAGGATACTATCGTTGTGGATAAATACTTACAGATATTTCAAAATCTATGTTCACCTTTGTTCAAAGGAACCGAAGACCAATTGAAGCAGAAAACTAGGTAATGAGAATAGAAAAGATACTAGATAGAATGACTTGTTCGGATGAAAGAAAAGTATTGTTGGCGACGTTTGTGTTGGATGGAGAAGCTGAAAGGTGATGGCATGGGCAGCGTCAGGATAAGTTAGGGGACATATCCGACATGATGGTTAGTTGGGACGAATTCGTGGAGCTATTCAGAGAATGATTTGTACCTCTATCCGCTCGAAGACAGATGCAGAACAAGTTCATCAAGTTGAGGCAAGGAGAGAAGACAGTCATGTAGTACGAAGAAGAATTCACTGCCCTATCGACGTATGTGCCACAGTTGATCACTACTGTAGAAGAAAAGTGCTAAAGATTCCTTTCGAGATTAAAAGATTTTATTAGTATTGACCTCACTTTTGGTTGAGGTTTGGTCTTTCCTCTTTAGTAGTCTAAAGTCCAGTCATAGGACTTTCTTGCTGATTATTCCTAGAAAACTAGAAAAAGACCATCACCATAAGAAATTCTAAACTCTTCTTTGTCCAACTTGAAGTTCCATATATTGGTCATAACCTCTAGCACTTAGTAGGTGGGGCCACTATAGGAGAGCTCAAGGAGAGTCCCCATAAGACTGTTTGACCTTAGAGCTGACCCTAGGTGTTGGTCTGGGGCTAGTTCACTCACTTTCACTCACAATCCTGAACCCAATTTGTTGACTTTCATCCCTTGATACTTTGGGACACTTATGTAGATGGGCCCCTAGACCCACTAGCCTTAGGCTAAGGTTTAGCTAGCACCAGTACATAGAGGAACCAAATGGAGATTCCATTGGTCCATAACTCAAAAAGGGTGGTTGGCACCTCAATTTCACCAAAATACCCAACTCAGTCTTTTGTTACTAATTACCCAAATTCACCCCCAATGTCCATCAATTTGATCTCAATTTCCCTCAATTTCAATTCTAAACTCAAATTCATCTTTCATATGATCAATTTAAACTAAATCTCAACCCGATTGACCCATATTTTGAGCCCAATCTCAAATTAAATCAAAAACTCCCAATTTTGGCCCAATTTAGACATGTCTCAAATGTCACCAAATCGAATGCCCAAAACCCAAAATTGACACCCAATTTATGTTGAGAACTTTTTATGACATTCCCCTAAACCGTTTTGGGCCGTCAATTTGGACCTAACCCAACCTTAGCCTAACCCAAACCCAAGTCTAACCCAACACCCCAAAATTCACTAAGTGACCAAAATCCATCAAATTGAACTCCCAATCAACTCAAAATCACTGCAAATCTTTTCTAAACCTCTCATGACAACCATCTATACTATCTTGATCGATCAATTGAGCTCGAAATCAAAATTTTGACGGAAATCAAATTTGACGCGTTTTTGACCAGATCGTCTACGAGGTTGCCCGAACGACCCCATATGTCGAAACGGACGCATTCGAAACTTCGACTTTACTTAAGGAGGACACTAATTTTGATGAGGTTCCGTGCACACACGAATTGGGGATTTTGGATAATAAATATTATAAAAAAGAATCTTTTTTTTTTACTCAAATCACTAAATCCCTAATTCGCTCAGTTCGCCTCCTCCCCCATTTCGTTCGCACGCCTGACAAATCCTTCTCCTTCCTGCTCGCGCACAGCCGAGCCCCATACACAATCCTTATCGCGATTCTTATCTTTTGCCGTCCTCGAGCCACCCACATGGAAGATCTCCCTTTCCTCTTACCTAAAAAAAACCCCTTCTGGGGAGGTTTAGGGGGTGCTAAAACTTTTGGAGAAGGTGGAGGGGCTGTCGGATTCTTTGTTTGCTTGTGCTACTTGTTTGCTCGACACTTTGGCAGGGTTTCTTTGCCTTCCTTGCTGGTTCACTCGATACTTTTACTTGTTGCTTGTTTGGCTATTGAGATATTAGCTTCTTGCTTCATTGCTCGAGGCTCTTGCTTTGTTACTTGTATGGGAGTTCCACTGTGAAATTTAGTTTGATCTTTTGTTTTACAATCTCTTATTTTCTTCATGTCCATTTACACCTCTCAAGCCAAGATCTCTAAGCCAATCTTGCTCAAATGATTTCTTGCCTGACGATGTGAGTAATCTCTCTAATCTGCATCACTTGGAGCCAATCTTGCTCAAATGATTTCTTGCCTGACAATGTGAGTAATCTCTCTAATCTGCATCACTTGGAATTGCCTTGGATGCATTTTTTTCTATTGCACCTGGAATTGAGAAATTAAGGTCACTTCAAGAACTAAATGAGCCTAATGGTAAGAGTGATAATGTTTACAGGATTTGGTGAGTTGGAACATATGAGCGAGTTGCGCAAATTAAAATACATTTTCTGGAAAATGTGAGGGATGCTTGGGAGGCTCGCACAGCAAAATTGCTTGAGAGGAGAAAACTCACATGTTTATTCTTGAATTGGGGACATTTGTTGGTTTGGGGTGTGCTCCTCTCGCTGCCCTACTCGAGACACATCCCGGCGATTTCTTTTGTCAGATTTGGATTTGTTTCTTATTGCTTCTATTCGGTATACCTGCTGAATTTGAGATTGATGTTTTGTTTACTGCAACAGTGGTGATATGTAAATCCAATTCATGGCTTATGGAATCTGTAAAAATTCAAAGCAAATTGTTCTTGTGAATACATTTCATGCTTATGGACATGGTGATTATTTACATACATAGCACCTAAACTTTGATTTTCACGACTTTTGCAATATATATTTACATATTTAACACCCAAACTTCATTTTTACACGCATGTCATTCGAGTCCATTTGGATATCTCTTTATATAAATTGTTGCTGGAGCACTTTGGGAGATAATTTTGACTAATGACGTTAGTATTTATTGGAAGAAATTAAGAACTTTAAATTTCTTTTGGGTTCTTAATCCATGGGGATTTGGAAGTGTGAACTTAAAGATTGGAGCAGGGAGGTTATAAGATTATTTGGAAATTTATTCTCTTTAAATTTCATGATACGAAACACACGGAATTGTTGGAAATTGGAGGTGCCGCATTGGGTTTTGGAAAATATTCACATGTGATACTTGTGTGAGAATTCTGAAACTTCGAGGAGTTTACTTTTTGAGTTGCGATTTTGGAAAGACTTAATTGTGTATTTTTGCAATATTTGGGGATTCAAACGGATTTTCTCAAACTTGTATCGTCAGATATCGGGGATTGTTTTGAACACAGTTTTGAAGCTATTTTGGTGGCTTTGCTGGGCTGCAATTTTGAGATCATTTTGTGGTGTGTTTGGCTACATTTTCTTTTAAGCTGACTTGTGGGTTTAAAGTAATACAGTTTTGGAAAGGATACCTTTTTGTTTGATCTATTCACAGAATTGGAGAAAATGATACCCTTATCGGGTTGATTCATGAATTGCTGGGTTTCATTTTTTGGGTCTTTTCGTCGATCTTTTTTAGACACGGTTTTGAGGGCCGATCCACCCTTCACCTTTTTGCTCTTTCGGGTGAATTATTCCCTCCTCTCTCTCACCTCATTTTTTTTTCTTTTGTTCATTACTTCTTGGTTGTATTTATGTGTTTATGTCTGATACATAAGTGCGCATATATAGTCTTTTGCTATATATGAATCGTCAAGCAAAGTAGCAAGTAGAACGGTTTTATTTTTGGGCTTAGGGCGGTGATGACAAAAGCACACCGGTGATAGAGCAAAATGATATTACATCCACCGACATCAGGACCCAATCTAGGGACTCGAAGAATCGTAGGATGATAATATCATTCACCGACACAAGACTAGCGGAGGGCCCGTACCTTCTTAGGTTGTTGGCGGTCCTACGCCCTACGCCTGACGGTGTGATTGACTTGTGGATAATCATAATTTTCAAAACTGATAAGAACCGACACGACAATGTTAGATACAATATTTATAAAAGTATTTTTACTACAAAATTAATACAACTTTCTTTGTATGCCTGAAATCCACGTGCATGTTAAAATATAAATTTTAAATGTATTATAACTTGGTTGTCCACTTGTCGATTACCAGTACCGGGCTAAGGAACATCATCCTAAGTTAAATTTAGTAGAACACCCTTCTAGTCGAGTGACGGACTCTATACATTCGGGTGACCGATAGTAGCCTTCAACGTCCCTCGAGTATAAATATATAGTATCTGAGCCTAGCCCTGACCCGAGCGCTTGTGGTTTTCACTCTTCGGGTTTTTTTTGTGTGATTTTATTGGAGCTTTTGGTAAAACAATCGTGGTCTTTTTCCGGGATCTTCTCACATTTTTTATGACTTTCTTTGAGTTGTCATTCACTATTTTTCTCAAGTTTTCCGTCGTGGTTCATTTGCCGCCTTGTCTCGAGTTTTCCAGGTGGTGTTTCTTTTGCTGCTCACTTTTACTTATACAATGCATGCTAGCTTGTTTCTTAAATTCTATCACTATACTTATACCTGCTACATCAGCCACACTTAAGGAGCAGCGGGACTCCTAGGTATACGGGTTTGTTTTACATTTACAGTGTTTTACTTTACAACACACTTTACTGTTTTTTTCTTCATTGTACATTCTACTGCTTTCCTATACTGCATGCTACACTGCTCCTAAACATACTGTGTTGTCACTGTTTTCCTTTGCTATACCTGCTACTGTTTCTTTTACACACTATACCTTAGAATAAGAGACAAATAGTTGGTTTTATAGGAGGTACCCGACAACGGATCGTTGAATCAACAGTTGTATATATACTTAAAATTAACATCGAACTCGAATGTGCTACGACAAGGAGCTTGGAGCTAACATTGTGGGTAGCACGACTATCTTCAATAGCAGAACATGTCTACATCAGCTAAATCATTCCTTAGAAATTAAACAACAATTCATATGACTTCGAGGTTGTTTGCTTATGCAACATAAATCCTCAACTCATCTTTAGGCATTTGTATGGTTCTGCTATACAATATAAGCCCTAACTCATCTTAGGAATTTGAGGTTGTCATTTGTCATCACTTAAATTCTCATATCTTTTAGGTTGTTTGTGTGAGCGTTTCACATAAATGTAAGCCCTAAATAAATAAAAATTAGCAGGATGAAACATTTAAATAATTTCTTTTCTCTAAACTAAAGCCAAAATCATAGGGTAGCTTGGGAAATCACTGAGGTTCTCCTCCAGATCTATGACATCCCTTAGTCTCTCTTTATTTGAATTCCATAATATGTTCCAAATTTGAGTCGTTCCTTTTTCACACCTCTTTGTTCGATCTCGTCGAAAAGACCTATTCTCTTGACCTTCTTGAAGATAATATCCCATGATTTTTATTGAGAGTTTTCTCTAAACTAAAGCCAAAATCATAGGGTAGCTTGGGAAATCACTGAGGTTCTCCTCCAGATCTATGACATCCCTTAGTCTCTCTTTATTTGAATTCCATAATATGTTCCAAATTTGAGTCGTTCCTTTTTCACACCTCTTTGTTCGATCTCGTCGAAAAGACCTATTCTCTTGACCTTCTTGAAGATAATATCCCATAATTTTTATTGAGAGTTTTCTTAGGTGACTTCGATTATCTAAGATGTAATTAACTATAAGGGCTTGCCTTTATAGGAAATTTTTCCGAACCAAGCTTAATATAAACCCTATTTAACTTTTTTCATATTAAATAGGGGAACTTGTCGGCTTATAAATAAAATGGTTTTCGCAGACCAAACAAATGTCATATGTTTCTTAGTTTATTGTTTCTTATTTGATCGAGCGTCACACTCAAGTCTTGTGTTTATCTTTCGGGATAAATACGTGGCTTGAGGTGTAGTGCTCTTTCATTTAAACTATGAAAGATATGGAATCAGTCTGATTTCATATTTTTCTAAACTTATATGTATGTAAATTAAATGTCTTTTCGGCGACGAGATTTCGATTCCGGCGACTGACAGCTTCCAACGGGCAACTCCCCGACTTTTTAGTGCCGACAATTAGACAGTCGTTGGTACCTTTATGGATCGATGAATATTCGGTATTAGTAGAACAAGTTAGAAGAGTTAAGGTAAACTATAAGCTTACTCATAAGCGTAAAGAGATGCACAGGGCTGCAGCAGAACATGTAGAACACTCAAAGGGATCCAATGAGAAGAGGTTCAAGAATAATTCGAGTGGAGTTAGCAGAGGTACGACTCAGGGTACTGGAGTCACTTGTACCAAATGTGGAAGACAACATAAAGGTGAATGCTTGATGGGCTCTAACACTTGCTATTGGTGTCATCTGTCTGGTTATATAGCAAAATATTGTTTATCTCTTAGCCAGAAGAACGTTGAAAATCAAAAATCAAGTGGAACTCCATCACAGAGGTTGGCAGGCAGGCAAAAAAAGATATCAATAGCCTCAACTCCTACCCAAGATCAACCAAGACAGTCGGTTCGACCTCGAATATTTCTTTACTCATATTGAGCATGAAGAACCTATTGCTGCTGAAGATGATTAGGTCTGTTGAGTTTGGTATTTTTTCCTAGCATACTTCCTTGTTTTAGTAGTTGTGTATTGTTATTCAAAGTATAGTTGAGTTGTCTTGTATCAATTCTTTTATCTTTATGATGATTACTATTCATGAATGACTCTAATTTTATTGATAGATAATGTTTACTTGCTTGAAGTCTATTTATAAGTTTCGATAACAAAATTTTTGCAAGTGGGAAACATTATAACGGTTATGTAGGGGGAGAAAAGGGGAAAAAGAAGGAACAAAGAAGAAGAAACGAACAGAGATGGAAGAGAAAATGATGAATTGAGGAAGGGAGGGGAAGCAAACAACTGAAGGAGTGGAAGCTAGGGGATCGGAAACTAAAGAGACAAGCACATTTATAAAATTAAGCGTTCAAAGTGTTTTACTCACTCTAGAATCGAGGGAAGTGATGTCGAGCAGAGGAAAGACAGGAGATCTTGCGTGTAGACTCGAGTCCAGCCGAGTCCACTAGGAAGACAAAGGAAAAGCCTCGATTGTGCCCTAGCTGAGCGTCGAAGAAGAAGAGTGCTGTGCGGGAGATAGATTCATCACGCACAGTGATTCGATCTTGTGATCGAGCCGAAGAAGAAGAAAGGGAAGGAGCGGAGCGTGCAGGTCGAGCCGGTACGAGGGTTTGGAAGAGGTAAGCGTAATAATAATAAAAATAATATTAAGATATTTATATATATAAATATATTTATTGAATAAAAAATTAAACATAATAAAAAAACGAAAATGTAATAGTTAATTAGTAATGAAAAGTTAATAGTTTACTTAAAATAATAAATAAATTAAATTTTTATATCATGTTTATGCTTGATTTTAATTTTAGAAGAGTCGGCGTCTGGGTTAAAACTTGTCGAATCAAACATCATTGAAATGAGTATTTTTACTTTTAAATTATGGTAATAATGTTGCAATTTTTCTAAATTATTCGCATTAGAATGACATTAGTCAAAATATCTCATTACTGTAATTAGAATAAGATTATTCTACTTTATTATTCAATTTGATCGTCTAGAAAAAAATGTGAATGATTTGCATACTTATATTTATTTACTACACATGCATGTTATAAGACAAAGATATTGGATGATATTTAGAATGTAAATGAAATGATTTATAGTATGATTGGATGTGCGTTTTTTACTACGATGGAACACCACTTGATGGTACTAGTGAGAGAACAATAATGCACCTGTGCACGTAAATGAAAAAAAAAGATATTGATATTGAAGTGTCTTAAATGGTATAATTTTTAGATGACGCCTCTAGCGAAGATTGTATAGATATAAAATAATATTGATATGATATTAATATATACCTCTTTGAATAACATGTTAAATGTTTATATCGATTTATAAAGAAACGCATCTGACATATATATTATTTTTTTCTTGTATTATTGTAGTATAAAAATATGAGTATTTACTAACTTTGTTTAGGTTACTGTTATTTTAACTAATTTTTTAGGTTTAATTAAATTATTAAAAAATAACAATAGACAAGATAATATTTATAAAAGACGCAGATAACCATCAATGAGGTAAATTTTAATTGTACAACTTTAATTTAATTTTTTGGTGGCTTTTTCATTTGTTACATAATAAAAGAATATATATAATTTATTTCACACCCTCCAAACGTATAAACCTGCATTGGTTAATTTCAAGTCTTGGGTCAGGTCGTGACAAAATTTATGCATTCTAAAACTGCAGTACTAAATTGGACACTTCTTAATATTCGAGAGACTATTTTAAGTTTTTACTCATTCTTTAAAGTTGCAGTACTAAATTATCTTTTTCAGTGCCACACATAAACATTTGAATTACTTGATATCATAGAAAATAATTATGTCCGGTTAATGTGTGCCCTATAATGAGATTAATAGATCTACATGATACCCCATCATTGTTTGAGGTTGAGAGTGTACCAAAATTCATAATTCGAACAACATGAAATTTTAGGGAGAAGAATCTACATATTTATATTAGTTAATAATTAAGAATGCATGAAATCTATAGGAAATGACAAACATAATTAATCAACTATGGAGGGAAAATATAAATAAATAAAGAAACTATATAATGGAGAATAAATTGGGTAACTAGATATCCAAAAAATCTCTATAAACATAAATAGCAAAGGAAGCTATAAATTATAGTTATTTTACTCTAAAAATAGGACTGATTATTAAAATTGTACATATTAAGTCCCATCTCCTCGCAAGTCTTTCACACTCCATTGTAAAATTTTAATGACCAAAACTTGAAGTGAAAAAAAATAAGTCACAGGATATATATATAAAGGAGCAGAAAATCGTCGGGAATGTAAAAAACATTAACATTTTTCTACTTTTAAGTTTAGCTATTCAAAGTTTGTAAGGGATGTTGAAAGATGTGCAAGGAGATTGAACTACTTAAATGCCCTTTCATACAATGTTTCAATCGGAACGTTGGAAAAGCAAATGCCACAATCCTCTAGCGCACATGCTAATTATATTTAGCAATCATAGAAAAAATCAACTTATGCCGGCCTTTGTGGGTTTGCAACATACATTAGTTAGTAAATTATTTTTGGAGATATAATATGCATCAAATACTATTCTTTCTCACCTTATGTTGGTCTCTTTCCATCCCTTTTTCCCCTTCTTCTCTCTTTTTCTGTGCTTGTTCCCTTTAAGCAAAAATAAAATCTTTTAAAAAGTGAGAAATTGTTTTATTGAGATTTTTTATATGAAATGACTACAAAAAAAAATCTTCTAAACAGGAAGTTAGAATCCAGCTTGTCTTCATTACTGATGGATACCTTTTAAAAATCAATGAATGAAAAAAATAATGCTTTTTCCCCTTCTCTCTTTTTCTGTGCTTGTTCCCTTTAAGCAAAAATAAAATCTTTTAAAAATTGAGAAATTGTCTTCATTACTGATGATACCTTTTAAAAATCAATGAATGAAAAAAATAATAATTTGACGGACATGGCAAAAAGCTCCTTGAGTGATTCGATCGAACTATCACAGAATTCAAGTCAATTAGATATTACATAAATCATTAGGAAGCTTATGGAATGCATAATATCAATTGAAAATTTGTTGGGAACCAAAGTAACTTAGTCAGATTGTTGTTAATCGTGATTGGATGATCTCTGAGTCTTAATGGCAAAAATGTTCTGCAAAAATATGAAAGAACTCTTTTCTAGTTGGAAGACTTTTAATTGCAGTCGAGATGTTTCAGCTAAATTTGTACATTTTCACTCGCCTAGTTAGTCATTTTAGCCAGGTTCACTTGAATTAGTAGCATAAATATTTTTTGAAAATTTGGATGCTTTGAAGGTATTGGCACAGTCCGTTTTGTAAAACAAGTAACATTCAAGTATTTTTTATTCAGATTAGGATTTTGGAAAAGTTTTGTGCAATATTCTATATGTTCTCCACTGTCCCCATCGTGTATACCTGAGTTGGGGGAAAAGATGCAATAATAGGAGAAATACGTGCATTAGCTTTGTTGGTTGGAGATGATGGCATTGCATTAGTTTTGTTGGTTGTAGAAGTTATCATGGCGATGATCCAAAAAGCAATGGAACAATGATAAAAGAGATACAATTGCTGAGATATCATGTTTAAAGACAATAAATTTATATACAAGTATATCTTTTTATTCACACGAAAGAACATACAAGAAAAATATAATAAAAAAATGCACTCAATAATGAAACAACATCGTAATCACATATAACTCAAATTCCTTCTATAAATAAGTTAACATATCGCATAATGTAAGTATGATAACAACCACTGTTCTGATTTTTATCTAATAGAAACAAAGCAGATATGTTAAATTCGTCTCCAGAAAGATTATAAGCTTCAACTTATACTAATAAAATCTAACTTAAGAATAATAGGAAACTTAAAACGAACCTTAGATCATTTAATTTCATCTTCACTTCTTCCCCTACATGCCATGGTTCTCCAGATTCAATTCTTATGTCGATAGGTACCTGGAAATGCTCAACCAAATTTGATACTGAATAAAATTTAGGCAATATCCAAAAATCTAAACAAAATAATTTCAATTTATTAAATGCTCCTATAATTTTTCCAGGGGTGTAAGCGCCATCCCAAGCAATAAATAATTTCCATCTTAATTTTTAAAGCATACTATATTAATAGGTAAATCATTACTGATTGATTCAAAAGAAGGATTCTTGTAGCACTAAAATTAAGCCTTACAGAAAATCAAACCTGCATTAATGTCATTCTTAGGAGTATGAGTGCAATAAACCAAGGATCAGAATCATACCTGAGGCATCTGATAGATGTTTGAGTCACTTTCATGTTCTAAAGCCCAATCGATGGCATCTTCAATGCTAGAATTACCTAACGCATAAAGAGAAATTCTCCATTTAATAAGAGTAATAGAGATTATTTAATCAAGCACCCATCAAAACAAAAATGGAGTTGGTTTGACACTTGTAAATAATATTGCCATACTATGTCGATATCTAATTAGGATGAGATCGAGAAAGCCAAAATAATGGCAAGCATTTATGAAATAACAGGAAAAACATATTTTACGTTTTACCAGAAAAATAAAGTGCTCTTGTTGCACGGCTGGTTGGGAATCCCATGGACTCGAGTTCTCGAAGCATTCTTTTGTCAACTCTTAAGGCAGCCATTGCTTTTGCAATTTGTAAAGAAGGTTCAGAAAAGGGAAAAAATAATTAGAAAGAATATATTGTGTTCCGCTAATGCAGGGCAGGATATTCTCATGCAAAATATCCACTCTCAAACACATTTCTAATAAAACACCAACCTTTCATAGAAAAATGCTAACTTTATAATCAAAGTGAAGAATTAATACTCTAGTGATGTTGATAACTTGATATCAGTTTAAGATAGCATACAACTGAATTTGTTCCAGACTCACAACAAACAACAAAATTAAGATATCTAATATCACATTTTTTTAAAAAGAACTTCAAAATTGTTTCTTATAGAGATTATAGATATCATCAAAATTTGATAACGAATAATCAAGGAAGAATGCCTCTCATCATCATCTTAATCCAGTGTTATAACAACTATTTGGGGTTTTCTGTATGAATTTCCGTTCCATCCTTTTTCCACTTACTGTTGCATTTAAGACTGTTTATCGTAAATCCTTAGATATTAATCTTATATATGCATCTAGAGAAAAGTAGTATATCATGCACTTGATAAATAATCTAAAAACAACATTTTTTGTATAATATGAAATTAATAATGACTAATAGAAACAGAAGCATAGGCAGGTGGAAAAGGAGGAGAGCAAGCCCACCTCCCTCTCTCCCTCAGGCTCCACTCCAACCAATTACTATTTACTGAAAAATAGTAGTTAATGGCTCTCTTTTGTTATGCATGTAAGCCTTATAAAACCAGAAGTTACAATCAAGAGTTCAAAGAAGCAACCAGGGTTCATATTATGCAAATTTCTTGGAGAAAAAACATGTTATGCTAGGATTCTCCAAAATAAATCCAATGCAGAAAATGTGGGGGAAATTAAAATTTCAAATAGTCAGGAGGACTCCACAAACTTTAATAAACGAAGTTTTTAATGTCCTAATTGTACACCAACACTTGCCTGAGTTTATTAAATCATCCAAAAAAAGTGTTGAACCAAATCGTCCAAGAAATTTTGTAAATGGTTCACCAATTTATTATAATCCAAAATAAAATTTACACATCCAAAAGTCATTCAAAGCTAATAACCAACATGCCGCCAAAAGCAAATATCAGACCATTCGATAATCAAATATCATGTATCAGAAAAGAATATTAAATCTAGACTTAGTAGATTGATATTTCAAAAAAAAAAAAAAAAGATTTAGAATTTTGTGGCAAAAAGGGCATAAAAAATCAAATAGCTCATCATTTATCTAGGTTAGATTTGGAAAAAATAGGTTAATAATGAAAAAGAAATTAATGAATTTCTCTCCGACGAAAAGGTATGTATTGTGGGTCTGCATTGTGTGGCATGGTATTTGATATGGTGAAACTTCCTTGTTAGTGTTGTTGTACCGTATGACTTATCTTTTTCTCAGGGAAAAAAAAAATCATGCATGATGCTAAATTCAATTCATAGTAGAAGTTCCAGTTCATATCAAACTGACATAGTTCAAAGCATGTAAAGCCAAATGAATAATAAAATTTCAGAGATATGATGATCCAAGGTGCTAAATCATTCCTAAAATGAAAAAAAAAAACAAATTTATAAAAATTTATGGAAAGATGAACTAATTTTAAGATGACAACGCCCACAATATGCCTTTAGATAAATCCTTGCCAAGAAATCCTACATTTTGGATTAGTTTTAGGATTTTATTTCAACTATGAATGTATATAAAATTTGAAGGCATTATATATAAATAAGACAAAATTTTAATTTGAATTCAAATAAGCTTTTATCTAGTAACCTTCAATAAACAGAGATTTAAGTGGATGTTATTGATTATGAATAAAATTTGAAAAAATTCCTCTTCACTATTCGCTCTCTCCAATTATGATTTCTTCCCATTGAATGAGTCATTCATCTCTCCTAGTTGTCGCACTACAGATTTATCGAGAAGGAACCCATGGTTTCTTGCTCTTTGCATTAGTCTGATATCTTTAGTTCAGAAATGAATTTCAAAACAGAGGAAGAATGAAGAAATCAAGGCATTGAAGATTATCAACAGTGGGACCATCCATCAAAAGCTTATAACATTGATTTTTCTTGCTGCATCATATACACATGCCACAGAAAATTACCTATTTGAGAACAATAATTTTTTGAAGGGTCAATTTATTCAAAAGAATATTTATTTGAAATGGTTCCAAATCTATAGCTATTTCAATATTTTTTAAAGAATGCAATACGTATGAATAGACCACAACGTACACACGCATGCATATATATGAAGATTTGCATGCCTAACACTCAATTCCAATGTATTTACATATCTAACACCTAAACTTCAATGTTTACATATATGCCACCTTATCCATGCATGAACATGTGTATTTCACTTTTTAAAAGTTAAAATTGTGGTATTATTTATGTGATATGAAATATATGGGTGGTATAAATGTAAAATGTAAAATATAGGTGTGAGATAATTAAATACATAGGAATTGGGTGCATTTATGTAAATGCCCCATATCTCTCTCACTCTCTCTCCCTCTCTGAGAGAGAAGGAGAGAAAGAGAGAGAGTGAGAGTGAGAGAGAAAGAGATGAACTAATCACAATTCTTCTATTAAATTTCATTTTTTGAATCTGCCATTTCATAAAGTCTTAAAACTCAAGATCACACTTGTAGAATGTGATTAACAATTTAAAGTATGGTTGGATCGAGTTTCATCATTTTATATGATAACTTGACCATTCTTTAAACTTGACCATTCTTTAAGCATGAGATAATTACATAGACAATTGGATGACACGAAGCATCCTCTAAAAGTTTAGTCCTATCAAAACTTTCCATGAATCAAACCCGTCCATTACATGTAACATTATCAACAACCTAATTTATTTCTAGCCATTTGAAAGCATCTATACTTTTTATTGAACTGGGAGAGAGTGATGGTGACCAATAAATCACAAAGGAGGTGACTTGAACCCATGCCTTTGGATAAATAACCTTCTCCTTCAACCACTAGGCCACAAATTCTTTTACAAAATCTCTATATTTGAAATCACAATTTTTTTTCTCTTGTAATCTAGTAATCCATTAGTTGGAGGATGTACCTTGGATGTTTTTCGTTAATTATATCCTTCTTGTGGATAAAACTAGAGAAAGAGTTAGGAAAAACTTGAATTATGGAGGCCAACTTTAGAGTTTAAAGACCTTCATTTGAGTAGACCTAAAACTGAATACATGCAATGTAAATTTAGTAGTAAAAGATCTAGTGGTGAAGTTATAATAATGGGTGATCAAATCAATAAAAGGAATGAACGTTTCAGATATCTCGAGTCTATTGTTCAAAGTGATGGTGATATATAAAGAAATGTTAAAGAAATGTTTCTAGTTGGGTGGTTAAAGTGGAGGAATGCACCTCGCTTATAGTGTGATAGAAAATACCACTTAAACTTTAAAGGAAAATATTATGAGATGGTGGTAAGACCTGCAATGCTTTATGATGCAGAATGTTGGCCTATAAAAAAGAAGCAAAAAACTAAGTTAAGTGTTGATGAGATGAGAATGCTTAGGTGGATGAGTGGCTTTACACTTGGAGAAAAAATGCAAAATGAATAAATCCGTGAAAGGGTTGGTGTGGCTAATGTAGCATACAAGATTAAAGAGAGTTTTCTTAGATGGTTTGGCCACATTGAACATCGATCCAGTTAGAAGAGCAGATGTTTTAGATTTGATTTATGTTAGAAAAGGTAGAGGTAGCCCGAAAAAGACTTGGGGATGTTGCATAAAAAATGGCCTTAATTTATTAGAATTAAATGAAAATATGACAC
>NW_018165049.1:1818753-1823723 GCF_001263595.1 Phalaenopsis equestris
TAATACCTACAAATTCTATTTCTAAACTTAAAGAAGATGTTACATGTTTCTAAACTAGTTTATGTAGAAAAGCTCAAATTGTATGGAAAAATCTTTTTCCTTGCAATGAGATTATAATCAGTGTAGGAATCAAATATTTATAAATTTAAATGTATTTTTATGATAAATAGGAGCATACATATTCTTTACTCTCTTATGAGTGCATAAAGAACATTGGCTAACCTATAGTTAAGTTCCTAAATCCTTAGTTATGTTGGATAGATGATAGCCTGTCACTCTAGAATACCCATGTAAGACCTTAGTTTGGCAAACCAAGCTTTAGGTTTCAAACACTAGATCAAATTGGTTATGATTATAGCATGTTTCACTAAAATCGCCAATTTACACCCATCAAAACGTATCTCTCTATTTATTTGCATAGCCTATGGACTACTTTTCCTTCACCAAATAGAGCAATGTGATTCTTACTAGTTGGGAAATTCATAGCACTCCCAGGTCATTATGATTCACAACAAATTTTAACTTATCAATTGGCCAAACTAAATAAGTAAATTAAGTGTGAAGCAATGAATCATCACAATTATGAAATAAAAGAAATGCTAAACAAGTCTAATCCTACACATGATTATTTCTCATCACAAGGAGAAAGATAAAGAAAACTACTTTGATTTCATGGGGACAAAACAACAACACATGATATATATATATATATATATATAAGTAGGTTTACACAATCAAATTTAACAAAACTAAAAAAAAATACAAAACAGTCCTCCCCAAGTAATTCTTCTAAAGTTCCTTTGAAGAATTCTTCTTACAATTACTCTCAAATATAACTTAGAAATGTAGAAAATGAAAGAAGTTTCTACTTTTACTCCTCTCCCGCGCTCTAAAGTGTTGGAAATATTATCCCCTTTACACTTTCTCTATCTACCCTTCTTACTTCTCTTCCTTTCCTCTTCCTTTTTTAGGCACCAAGAGACTCTTATTTTTATAATTTTTGAAATCCCCCAAGTTTCACCCCATATGCCCCTTCAAAATTTGTCTAAATACATTGAATTTACAAAAAAAAAATGATTCGAGAGCCTGACTATGGCGCTTAGGCACTAGCCTTCTAGAAGCCTGAAATAACTGCCTAGCGCCTAGATGTCGGATCTTGATGCTATGGCACCTAGCTTTTTGTTTCCACGAACAAGGTCTTTTGCCTCAGCGCCAGTTCACCTTTTGCTCCTTTACTCGATTTGACCCCATTTTGCTCTTAGCTCCTTTTTCTCCATAACCTTATCTTTTATATCTAAAACCAAAAACATGCAAAATACCTTCTATTTAAGTGTAATATCATTAAAAATGAGCATAAAAGGTATATGAAAAATAACATATTTTTAGGCATGTTAATTCTTCCAAACTTTACTGTTACTTCTCCTCAAGTAACTCTCCTATTTTATAAAACAAATACTTTAACTTATGGTAGTGGGTTTCCTTAAAGATTCCTGTGGTTTTGTCTTATAAATGTAATAGTGTAACTTTAGAATGATTCTCAATAACTCAGGCTAGAAATAAGGTATAAGAATATCTGGTAATTAAGTTAGAAATTCTAATTTTCTATTCATTTCTGCTAGAAATAATGTATAAGAATATCTAGTAATTAAGTTAGAAATTCTATTCTATTCATTTAAAAAATAACTGTAATTTGTCAGACTTAGGAGTCACTGAAGAATTAAAAGATAGAATTATATGAGAATTCTATTAGTAAGATTTTATTGATACATTTAGAATTAATAATAAGCTCAGAATTATAATTAGCTTTCTTCTTTTAAGATGATTCAAGTGAAGTTAATTTTTATTTAGGCATCTTCTCAAGCTTCTCCCCACATATTTTCTTTTTTACTTCTCAACTTTTCTTTTCTTTTTCTTTTCTTTTTTTCTTTGATTTTTCTTTTCTTTCAGGATCTTTTAATCCTTAATCTTTTATGTGAAGATTACTATATCTTAATAGCTTTTAATGATTTTGAACTTCACTATTCTCCTCCCAAAGTTAAAAACTTCAAAGTTAAAAACTTATCACATTTACATTTCCTTACTTTATAATGTGTATTATTTTTAAAAATGATTTTTCATAGTCTCAATTCTTTTTAAAATGTAAATCTAAGATATCTAGTGCTTCAAAAGTACAGTTTTTTTCTAATACAAATATTAAAAACATATCATTATTCTTTTACATTAAATATCTTAACTCTAAAACTACCCCTTATCATAAAAAAATTAACAAGTCTACTATAACATTCATAGAATCAAAAATATAATTTCTTAAAGATAACACCACATACTGTAGGTTATTTTAAAATAATTTTAAAGTGTAGTTTTTTGAGGAGAAATAAAGCATAGTTTTTTTACTTTTAAGTTTTTCTCCCTCCCCCAAACTTAGATTTTTTTAAATAGTTTAAAACATTTAATGTAGAAAAAGAAGAAAATTTTTCCAAGTTATTTTCTATGAAAATTTCTAAGCCTGAACATGTAGATAGTATAAACAATAAAGATAGTTGTGTAGCAGAAAGTAATTATCAATTAAACAATTTATAATCAAGAATATTTTCTAAGTAAAGGATTACTTTATCAAACAAGCAGACATATGTATGAACTAAAACATAAAGTAGACAGTAGTACAACAAAAAAAATAAGTACAGAATCCAAAAAGCTGTAATATTAAACAATACTAGGTCCAATACAATGAAATACAACAAAGTAAAATAACAAAGTCATACATGGTAAGGAAAAATAAGTACACCCATACTAATAATCAAGCTACTACTCATCATCCTCCTTATCATCATCATCTTCTTCCTTCATATGAATGCGATGCTCAAACCTCATATATTGTGGATAATAATGAAAATCTTCCTCGTAATCACTCTTCCATTTGAAATAAGAGTTAAAGTGTTCCAAATGATCATTAATGCCTTGTACTTTACTATGTACAAATGATATATCATCTTGTAACTTCTGTACTTGATCAAGCACAAAAATCAAGCTAGTAGAAGGATGAGTAGAAGCATGAGAGGTAGATGCCTTAGAGGTAGATGGAATGTTTGAAGCTCTAGCCCTAGATCCACGAAAAGCATGTAATCCATATATATCTATATTAGCCTTACCGATAGGCTTTAGTAGCTGCAAAAATTCTTCCCATCTCTCAAAACTAACTCAGACTATTGGCATAAAGTAAAAATGAGAGAAGGGTATCCTAGGCCTTCTGTAATACCTCCTTTTAATGAACTGATAATATTCTTGTAAATAACAAAGCCAATATCTATGGGCTTCATCCTCTGAATGCCATAATTTAAATGATTTAATGGAAGAAGTCTAGCTAAAATAAAGTAATGACATGTCTTTGATTGCGCATTTAGCTGAGAAGAAGGGAAAATTACTTTGTGTTCATTTTTGATCTTCCATGTTTCTCTCCCATCAGTAAAAAATGTTATAATCTCATCAGCTTCAACTCAGTAGAATTGAAATCTGAATAGTAGCAGTCAGAAACATCCCCCAAAGACTATAGAACGTTGATACACTCCGGAGTGAAGTAGACTCGTTTCTCCTCGGCTATAACAAGTTCATAAGAAATATTAGGGAGATTAGCATAAAACTCATGCAAAATGGAAATAACTACTACAATAGTAAAGTAGCAGAAACTTTCCCAGTGTCATGCCACTATCAAATTCTCTAAAGCCTCTCCCAGTCTGACAAAACTTCGCTCCGCTATCAACTTCTTCGTCATGAGTACATCATTGTATTGATCCTGTTCTTTTAGGCTAACAAATTTCTTATGATAAAAAACTTTTTTTCCTTTCCCCCTCTTGGTTTTAGAAGCCATATGAAATCTAACAAAAATTGAATAAAAATCCAAATAAATTCTAAATACATATTCTATAAGCTCGTACACATTTTTCCAAACTAAGAAGTTCTTTGCGATAGATTTTTCACTGATTTCTAAAAAAATTTTAATTTTTGACACTTTCACAATGTGAAAGAAATCCATGGTGAAATAAGAAAATTTCTATGATAAAGTGTAGATCTTACTCGAAGAAGAAGAAATCTAGAATTTTTGAAAAACTTCAAAAATCACAATCTATGAGAAGCCTTAGGGTTCTCTTGTGAGGAGTTGGGGAGAAAGAAGATGATTCAAGCGATAAAAATGGATTGAACCTGTCCATTTGCGATAAATTGGTGCTTTAGCCAATTCAGCGCATAGGCTCCGGATGTTGGTGCGTAGGCGCCGGATGTTGGCGCTTAGGCGCCCATTCTCCAAGTTCCTTCACTGTTAGTAAGGAATCTATAAAATTTGTCCAATTTTTCTTTAGTTGGGGCAAAGTTGGCATAACTACAGATAACAATTCTCCAAAAGAATTAATTCTATAATACTATATGGACTGAATGGTACCAACTTACCTCTGATAAAGACTAATCCTTGATGAAATTTTAGAAGATTGGCATAGAACTCCTTAACGACAGAAATAACTACTTCAGCGGTAGCGTAACAGAACACTTCCCAACATCTTTGAGCAATTACCACTTCTACTTGACCACCAGGGGAAATAAATCCTCTTTCAATAATCAATTTATTCACCAAAAGAACTCCATTTAAGTAATTTTGTGCATCTTCATGGATAAACATTTTTCTATCGAAAACACCATTACCTTTGTTTCCTATTGATCTATATGCCATAATATCTTCCCAATCACTCTCAAATTATAAAATAACTAATCATTACAACTTTAATGTTAATTTTTGGGAGTTTTAAAGGGAAATAACCGATTTAAAACTGTCATGGGTGGTTAATTTGGAGTTACCAAACTTTCGCGTCCAGGCACCAGTTTGAGCGCTTCGGCGCCGAGCATTTCTGCAACATGGCAATAATGCTATTATCCACCAACCAAATTGAGGAAGGAGGATGCACCCAATCTAATTTTTCAAAGAG
>NW_018165049.1:1825969-1826263 GCF_001263595.1 Phalaenopsis equestris
GAATCTATGGGATTTCTTAAGGATAATGAAGGGAACTAAGAAAAAGATTGAGTTATTAATCACCAAAGATAATTGATCAAGAAATGACATTTAAATACATTTATATTACTTCAATAAACAAGTCAAATAGTTAGAAATCTGCAGAAGTGCATATTAACTTCATAGGATCCCAACTAAGTTTTGTGATTACTAGAGAGCAATTATTATGGTAAGTTTAGGGGTATTGACATGCGTCAATTTTAAGTGATTTTACATGTGCTTTTCCATGCATTTTACATATTAATTTCATCTATA
>NW_018165050.1:0-313 GCF_001263595.1 Phalaenopsis equestris
TTTCACTCTTATGAAGGTGTAGGACCAATCTATTGTGAGTTTGTTGGTCTGTAAGTTGGGATTGAGTTTTGTCCTGGTTTCGGGCAAGAGTTTGAGCTCAAAATTGGCTCTCTGTGGTGAAATTAAGAGGGGGAAATGGATTGGATTGCACTTAGGGATTCTTAGAGAAGCTCTGAGAGGGATTTGGAGGGCCCTTGGTGAAAAATTTTTACCACCCCTCTCCATGGCCGTGAGGGGTAGATTTTATAGAAATTGGCCAATGGGGAGCTTAGCTGGCCAATTGAGAGCTTAGCCCCACTGCTTAGGTGTCAAG
>NW_018165050.1:1514-28030 GCF_001263595.1 Phalaenopsis equestris
CCTTTAGAATGTGGAGTCAAGCTATCACAGTTTGATGAGGGAAAAAGAATTGATCCAACATTTTTCAAGAGTTTGGTTGGAAGTTTGCGCTACTTAACATGCACAAGACCTGATATTCTTTATGCTGTTGGACTTGTCAGTCGCTACATGGAGACTCCGACTGTTACCCACCTGAAGACTGCTAAAAGAATTATGCGCTATATCAAAGGTACAATTGATTTTGGCTTATTTTACTCATCATCCAACAATTTCAAGCTTGTAGGATATAGCGACAGTGATTGGGCTGGAGATATGGATGATATAAAGAGCACTACAGGGTTCGTGTTCTTCATAGGAGACACAGCTTTCACTTGGATGTCAAAGAAACAACCAATTGTCACTCTTTCTACTTGCGAAGCAGAGTACGTGGCTGCAACCTCATGTGTTTGTCATGCAATTTGGCTTCGAAATCTATTAAAGGAGTTAAGTTTACCACAAGAAGAGGCGATTAAGATTTGTATTGATAACAAGTCTGCAATCGCGCTAGCAAAGAATCCCATTTTCCACGATAGAAGCAAGCACATTGATATGCGTTATCACTACATCAGAGAATGCATCGAAAGAAAGGAGGTACAAGTGCAGTACGTGAAGTCTCAAGACCAAGTTGCAGATATTTTTACTAAGCCACTGAAGAGTGAAGATTTTATTAAAATGAGAAGTTTGCTTGGAGTCACAAAATCAAGTTTAAGAGGGGGTGTTGAAATATAAACTTGATTTTAGTTGTTTGAATAAAGCTTAATTTCTATAAGCTTATTCTAGAATATGTGGTAGGTATGAAATTATTGTGTAGTAGGTGTGGTAGGTGTGGTAGGTGTTGAATTATTGTGTGGTAGGTGTGGAATTATTTGTAACCATTGGATTGTAATTGTGGTGGCACAATCCTAGCCATTAATTTAGGAGGTACCACTAATATAAATAGGGGTGGAGTCTTTGAGTTTGTATCAAGCCAAGTAAAGGTGTTAAATAAGAGTGAAGCTTCTTCCATAAGTTGTGTTTTTGGCCTTTGTTATTTCCTAAAAGCTTCTCCATTCCAACAAGTAGCTCTCATTCGAACACTGCTAAAGGTTAACATAATCAATTATATTTTGCTTATTTCTTATCAAGTGGAAGGATTACTTATGTTTATTTATGAGCGTTAGGATTATATGAGCTCAGCTCCCTTTACCATTCATTTTCTTCTTTGTTATTTGATGTTTACTGAAAGGAGAACTAATGTTACATGTGAAGGTTGCAGTATTATTTTCATTTTCTGATGGATTCATCGAGTGCCTGGGTTACATATTATTCTTGTTCCTTGCTATTTTTAAGGTCATATAAGATGCAGATTTTTATCTTTGAGATTATTTTGGGGCTTCTGCTTTTAAATTTACCTATATTTAAGCTGGTGCTTTGGTTTTTCTACCTTGAATTTTAATAATAAGGATGCAAGATGTCTTCAACTTTTTGGAAGAATCTCTTCAGTACTGCAAGGTCGATGAAAATTCATTCCTCCTTTTCAGCCAAATAATGGCTTCTAGTTGTTTTCATGGCCATCGCTGATACAAGTTATTAAAAATCTTTGAGATTCAACTTTGTTATCTTTCTACATTATAATTTGGTGTTACTGCAACACATGTTTTCTTTAGGTTCTTAAGTGTTTTTTTTTTCTTTGGTTAAAGTTGCACGTTCCTGGATTCTATCTTCAACCTCTATTTGTATTCTTTATTGATTTGATTTGAAATGCATCATTAAATTTGAATATTAACTATCTTTTATATCATTTCTATTCTTTAACGATGGTGAAAATTATTGCTATATATTCTCATTATTAAATTGTAATTGTAATCCCTTTTGCTCTTTTGTTGTGCTCTAGCTGCGACAAAATTCATTCTTGTCAAGAATAGCTTCCTTCGACTCCTGTAAGGGGTTCCAATTTCTACCAATGATGATCAACAACTTTTATTTATGTTGTTGGTCCTTGCTTAAAGATAAATATTTCTCTCCCCTTGCACCCATTAATGGACCACCACCAATATTTGGCTTTATTATTTCCACTTTCAATTGAATTTATAAATATTAATTATTTCTTAGTGTTAAATCTTTTAAGAGATAGGTTTCCTATTGCTCATATATTTGTACAACTCAGTGAAGATCTTGTATTTATGAAAAAGGATAGAAAATTCATATCTGACTATTGTGCTTTCATCGACTACCGTAGCTCGTTCCTCTGCCCGAAGTAGAATACTAGGCTCTTGTTTCATATGGCTACGTGGACTCATGGATGACTTTGCAACACCTCGGCATCAACCAACCATGTCGTATTGTGATAATGTCTTCGCCATTGCACTAGCCAACAATCCTATATTTCATGCCCGCACCAAGCACATGAAAGTTGATTGTCACTTCATTCGCCACTGCTTTCAGCACCACCAACTTATCGTCCATCACATCTACGCGCAAGATAAAATAGCTGATGTCATTACCAAAGCTCTTCCCAACTCTAGATTTTAGAAGCTAATGAACAAACTGATAGTTCCTGCTGGGGATGTAACGCAGCCTGCTCCACCTCCCCGCCACAATACTGCCAAAAGCAACCACAAGGCAAATCAGAAACGTCCAACACTACAACTCATATCACACCGTTGCTTTCCTAGCAAACTTCATCTATATATCTCTATATATGTTACCTGTTGTACAAAAAGTTATCTTGCTGAAAAGAGCATAATAAAATTAGCTTTCAGCCTTCTTCTTCCCATCTGCTACTTTCCCCAAGAGAGAGAGAGAGACGAGGATGAGGTTTGAGAGAATGTCTCAGGGATTTTACATTGAACTTGAACCTCCGAAAAGCTAGAAAATGGCTAAGAGAAGTTCCGAATTATAGTATGAGAGAGAGAGAGAGAGAGATTTGGGAAAAAGTTCTAGGATCCACTCATTTCCTCCCAACTTCCCTTTTATACAAACAGAAGAAATTAATAAAAAATACAATTAGTACAACATGACACATATCAATAATATCTCAATGAAAGACGGTGACACGGGTGTCAAGCAACACTTTTAAAGGAGGATGGACCTGTATCATTGATAGTAATGATGGCATTTCCTAACAATTATCTCTACCCAAAGTAGCTAAGTCACCTCCTTGGAAGAGATGGAGTTTTGTTACTTCGTCACAGAGCTCGATTCAACCACTTCGTCATGTGAGCTCCATTCAGTCACTTCAGAAGATGGACTCAATTTAGTGCATTGATTTCCATATTTAGAACATGCAAAAAAAGTCTTTGTTTATGTATATGGTTGTTTTTGTCTATACGCTTAGGGATGTAATTTTTTTTTATTCTCGAAGAATTTTAATCTTTTTTATTTACAAACTTATCTTTCTTACGATATTTTCAATTATTCACTGCCCTCACAAACTATTTTTAAGATGAATTAATCTGCCGATACAAATACTAGACGCAGTATTCTAATTTGTAACGCAGGCTTAACATCAAATATATAAAACATTCATAAATTGTTTATTTATTTTATGTGTTTATTTGATGCTGAATTTTTGGTTTGTTAAATTCACTCTTTTCTAATTAATATGTTTGTGGCGAAGTTTAACTTACTGTGTTAACAAAAAAGACCGTGCCATTTGAATGAAACATGACAATACGATAAATAAAGTGTGACCTGACATGTGGTTTACTAATGGGACCGATGCTTATAAATTGAGAGATTTAAATAAGTGCATAACTATAACTTCATAGGATAAGAGGATCCTCGCGCAAAGACACAAAAATGATAAAAAAACTCGTAGCAGAAGTGATAATTTAATGTCTTAAAAATGATTTACAATGCATTTATAAGTACATGGGTGCTCTCTTTTCTTGCGTTAGGGAAAAACGAGATTGCAATCTTACACCTAAAATTACACTAATCTTTATACAATACAACGAAAATATTTTTGTTAGGCACAACATCTTTATATTTTACTAAAACGGTTTCAAGATGTGGCTCTCGACAATTGGTGGTTAGCGACACTGTGATGACCTATGGTGATCAACTGTGGTTGGCAATTGTGAAGGTCGGTTGTTACACGTTTGATTTTCTCTCCAAAATTATCTTTGATCATGTTGTCGTTATCCCAATTGGTGGTAGGAACAATCACACAATAGTGGTCCAATAATGGCCCCAGCCCACCAATGGTGGCCAGATAGCAGTGGTCCAACGATGGTTGTCAGACAATAATGGTTCAGTAGTAGTGATATGTCGGTGGCGGTAGTAGGTGTTTGGACGTGTAGGCATGCATGCATGATGCAAGTGTACATTTGGATACAAAAATGATTATGATTATGTGTTTAAGGATGTAATGGGTTCCATATATGGGTATGAATGTGAGCGGAGATGCAACAGTCTGTGTCTGGGGCGCTTAACAACGCAGACGAGTAGGGCATTGGGTGTGTGTGGGGCACTATGGGGAGCATGTGGGGTATTATAGGGGATATTCAAGCACACCTATGGGTTCGCGAGCTGAACGAAACCCCAAAAAAGCTGAATCACGATGCATCATTAAGAACCACTTCTATGCAAATTGAAGTTTTCTCCGGGTTGTTATTGCATTTCTCATTCAGACTGTTATTGATTTCATCAACTTATGTCGTTGTTGCATTCATGGACTAAGGTTGTTGTTGCCTTCCACGATGTAGGTTGGTTTTTCCTTCACAAACTTATTACAACATGCATTCTACTAATGCACAATAGGGTCAGAGAACTAAAATATATATGGTCAAAGTACAAGACCTTGGACGAGACACTGCTAAAAAATCAAACTCGGCGAGCATTGAGATCTTTCAGCTGACACGAAATGAACTATTCAGTCGGCCAACTAAAGGCCAAATCGAATAAAGATGTGAGCCATTCAACAGCCTAGGGGAAAGTGGAACGATAATTTTATATAAAAAGGTTCGACCATAATAACGGCAATCATTACGGTTACTGTGAATAATGCCGACAAAAAAAATTAAGTCCAATATAGACATTTCATAATATAATTATTATCTATTATAAATATAATAAAAGTAGAGTGTAAAGGGGACCGGAGGGAGGGGTAATACAATAGTTATTCATGTGCTCATTACTCTCTCTCTCTCTCTCTCTCTCTCTCTCTTGACTTATGTTGTCTTCCTTGGGTGTTATACACATACTTTTTTAGATTCAACAATTTATCAGACTTATATATCCTTTCTTAAAACAGGTGTAATGCTCTTATACTACTTCGTAACAGCCTGACCTCTCATCAATCAAGATATTGTTCCGTTTGGTCTAGTAATCTCTCACTTCTTATTACAGTGGTTTAACTTCAAGGAAGACCGCCCATTCAATGAGTGATCTCACACGAACGCTTGATTTTTAAGTTTCTTACGAAATTCTAACTATTAATGCAAAAGATATTTAAATATTTAAGAGTTTTCTTCATTTTATTTAAGGGTTCCACATAACAAGATTTTTTCAAGGCCGCCAATTTTCTCAATCTATACGGAGGAATTACAGGCATTTCCTTGGCAAGTTTGGGTTTTTTTAAACTCATACACAATACTAAAAGGAATTAATTATTTTGTTTTTAAAATTGACCGGAAGAAACAATGACACATGACGTCAAACTTGAACTATTAGAATAATAAGGGTCGTTTGGGGCAGCTTATTTAGTACGATGGTGATTTAAAACACACATGGTCTGTTTGGGTAAACTGCGTTTCGACAGCTTATGCGTTTTTAAAACGCTGAAAATAACATTTTCACACCGCACGTATATATATTCGGTGACAACTTTCTGACAGCGATCCGGATTTTTCATAAAAATAAAAATTTGTAATAGTTGCTCTGCCTAGCTTATCAACATATGATTTTTAATTAGTTGATCATCAAATTATTCAATAAGCTTCAACTGTCTCAAACAGACCCTAAATAGAAATCCTCAGTCACAAGAGTGATCGTGTAAATTTATGCAATTTTCTTTTATATATCTAATATTTAAATAGTTATATTTATTTCAAAAATATAATTACGGTTAAATCATATTAAAGTATTTTTATGATTTAAAGATTATGATTTGTTCTATTTTTAAATATTTAAAATTATATTTTTAAATATATAAATACACAAAAATATTAATAATATGCAAATTAATTCTTTTAGAAAATTAAAAATTAATTTCTGAAAAAAATTAGAAATTAAAATGTCATTAAAAGGATTAAAAAAAGTAAAATCACATACAATCTCCCAAAACTTGCTATTTACAAATCAAACATTTTTTTTTCAAATTCTCGCTCAAATATAAGAATGCTCGGTAAAATCCTAGCTCATGTTTTTAATTTTTATCAAATTTATAATAATTTGATCGTGATATGTATAAATACATCCCATCAATAGCTCAAAAAAAAAATCAAAATAATTAATTTATAAATATCAATTGTTATGATGATCTGTATGTAATTATTTTAAATAAAATAAAATATAATAAAATCGCTACTTAGTAATATTTAATCCAAGCCGACTAGCCAAGACTATGATCACCTCACAAGCTTTAAAATGCCCGAACGGACTATCTCGCCCAGTTTAGTTCGGCCTCCCCCTGAAAAAATTATTACGCCTGGTCTCCAGGTGTACAAATACCTTCGAAATCCAATGAAACACCTTCATGTAGGAGCTGATAGAAAAAAAAAATTATTTTCATTTGATCCAGCCCGGTAACACACGGGAATATTCCTCCTGTGTTATTCCGTATTATCCAGGTGTTATTGTGGTGGTATTGATGTGTTATTTTGTTATTATAACACTAAAAATATTATCAAGAATATTTTCAGAATATAATAACACCTGAATAATACGGAATAATTTTTTTTATTTTTCTATCACCGAGTGGCGTGATTTCCGGAGTTGGGATGTAACATTTGTTCCCGTGATCCCCTTCTCTCTGGAAAAAAATTGTGTGCGATAGACGTACACAATGCTGCGTACGATATTGAGGTTATGCCGTGGGTACAAGAGTGTTATATCCGCGGTATAACCCCTTGTATTCCCTATAACCTACTGTAACATACATATAACCTACTAATAAATTCTCAATAAATTCTCAATAAATTCTCAATACATGATAATAGAAGCCTTAAATTTATTTTAGATTAAAGATATGCTATAGAAGGTTACGAGAGGGAGGCTACAAGGGTTATACCGCGGTAAGCGTTGCTTAAGTGCAAATTTTTTGGCTTCTCTCTCTCTCGGAACAGCACTTAGGAGCAACCATGGCATTGGCTTCTGGCGGTCGCTTTATGCTGCCGCTCATCCCGTCCCGAAACCCTCCGAGAAAGCTTGTTGTCTTATACTCTCAAAGCTCTGATAGTCGGAACCCTAGCCCCTTTCTTCATCACAGCCCCTCCACCACAACCACACTGACACCGGCGGCGGCGGAAGCGAAGCGTTGCCTTCGATGCAGCGCTCTCTACGCCGACGCAGATAACTCTCCGACGGCCTGCGCCTTCCATGGCCACACCACCGGTATACTTCTTGCCCCCGCACGAAACTTGGCCGGCTGAATGGGTAACATTGATTTATTTATTTTCTACGGTTTCGATTGATTAGATGTAATTTCTTGAAACTGGTCTGATTTTGGTCCGAGGAAAGAGCAAAAATCGAAAATTTTTATCTGATTTTGAAATGACATTTCATAATATTGTTAAAATCACACCCCCAAATATCGTTCCTGTTGTTTTAGTAATTGACTATTTTTATGGAGAGTGATTCGCATATCACATATGCAAATCGAAAACATGCTAGCATGGATGGCCAATGGGCTGATGTGGCCCCGCGAGATCTACCTAAGGCGACCCAGGGCCGCACACCTAGCCGACCAGTCCCACGAACCAGGAAGGTGGTGCGTCTTAGACGGATGAGTGGTAGATCGCGCTTGAAGAATCCACCTAACAAGGTCCATTCGAACAAGCCCTCCATCCTCCAACTCAGATGAATCGAGAAAGTGAAGCGGATCTAAGATGGCTTATGCGCACCCCAACAAATAGCCGCCCGACCTAACAGCTGCATGGCCGCACCTATGGCTACCATGAGTGATATTCACATATAGACTAAAATACCCTCGTCGTATCTAAAAATTCTATGGGTGCAATATGTAAATATACAAAGACCCATTTCTATAAATTAGGGTCAATTTAATGAATAAATGTTACACAAATTTACTATTTTTATTGTGTTATTGCCCGAATGGCCAAAAACATGCTAACACGGATGACCAATGGCTGATGTGGCCCCGCAAGATCTACCTAGCGCGATCTAGGGCCGCACACCTAGCCGACCAGTCCCACGAACCAGGAAGGTGGTGCGTCTTAGACGGATGAGTGGTAGATCGCTCTTGAAGAATCCACCTAACAAGGTCCATTCAGACAAACCCTCCATCCTCCAACTCAGATGAATCGAGAAAGTGAAGCGGATCCCCCGGTTCCAAGATGGTTGATGCGCACCCCAACAAACAGCCGCTTGGCCTAACAACTGCATGGCCGCACCTGTGGGTACCATGAGTGATATTCACATATGGACTAAAATACCCTCGCCGTATCTAAAAATTCTAGGGGTGCAATATGTAAATATACAAAGACCCATTCCTATAAATTGGGGTCTATTTTATGAATAAATGTTACACAAATTTACTGTTTTTACTGTGCTATTGCCCCCCCTCATTCCCCAGTGCTCTATTCCTTTCGCAGATTTCTTGGATAGATTCAGATTCAATAACATAATTCTTATATATTTGCATCTTTAATGTCAAAACTTGAATACTTTAATAATACCTTAAGTCATATAATCACGTCGTAGTATAAAAATGAAAAGTTGTGATTCACTTTAAATAAATTATATTAGCAGTATGTTTGATGTGATAGTAACGAATTTAGGTTGGATTTGGATAAGTGTTAAATATGGTTTAGTAAATTTGATAAATTTGCATTTATCAAATCCATATTTGATGGAAAAGGCGCTCGTGAGCCACGCCAGAATAAATCCCATAAATTTGCCTGTGAATCAAATTCAACAAATTTGAATTTATATCGAAAAAGACACGGAACTGAAGATGATATGTAAATACATAAAAATTGTGTAGTGTGTATGTAAATTTCTCTTATAAGATTTACTAAAGCTACTAAAGTTGTTATCATACAACCCCTTAATAAGCTTGTTAAATCCTTTCATCGAGTCGTTCAATTAAGTTGTAGGAGAAGTAAATTTTGAGTGGCTTCAAATTTTAAGTAAAAATTCAAATTCAGAGAATTTTGATTTGTACAATCTTCATATCGGATCACAATCGATGATTTCTTGAGCTCAGTTTTATGATTTTATTAGTTTGACCCAAATCAGAACAACTTTAGGATCTTTCACAACCCTAAAAGTTTACTTAAAAAAATTTTCATTCCACTTCACAACTATAAGCACTCTGTGATATATTTTGATGATGAGAAGTAGGGACAAATATGCAGGTGAGAGGGGGTTATTTTCTCTGTCTCCGCCGCACCAAGGAATTGAAGGCGAGTGGACGGATAAGAGCGGTGTTATCGTTTATAGGTGGAATGATAAAGAGAAGAGGCCAGACGCTGGCATCTCAAATTGGAAGAGGAGATGGAGCTGTTGTTCTGAATATGAAGAACAAGCACCGCCGTGTTGTCGTGGGTACCATGTGTCTTATGATGATGGATTTACACTGTTTTAGCAAATGATTATTTGATATATTTATTTCTTTATTTTTTCAGTATCTGATATGCATATCTAAATTTTTGTTATGTAAACGGAGATATATTTATTCTGGTAATAATATTAAGTTTGTGTAATGGTTAGCCTAGCTGCTTAGATTGGGCTTTATGGTTTGTGTGTCAGGAGGTAAAGATGAGCACACCGGAAATTGATTAAATTTATTATTATTATTATTATTATTATTATTATTATTATTATTATTGGGTTATATATGAAAAAATTAGATGAGAAGATCCTAATTTTTTTTAAATAAGTTTTAATTTACTATTCATAAAATTTGTATTTTTTTTATGATCGAACCATCATAACAAATATTATAAATTTATTATTTTCATCATATGTTACATTTAAATTTGCAAAATGGTAAAAATTGAATAATTAAAACCTTGTTTATTTCATGTGCAATCTGATTCTTCATTCTATTCACTAAATCGCTAACATTATGCATGTTCATCAGTTTATGTTCTAACAATGACATAGTTATAACTTCAAGCTAGAGAGGATAAGAGAATTAATCTTAAATTTCAAATACATAAGATTATAAAAAAACTTAGAAGATAAATTTTTTACCATTATGCATAATGTTGTCAAATCCAAAGTGTCGCAAGCTGTTTTCAATCATCCCATAATGTCACACTGATTTCAGTTTTACCTTGTTACAATATCATCTTGTTATCGGAGCACGGTTCATGCACATCTTTTCTCATCATTCTCCAATTTATTATGCTTTTCATCCTTTTTTTAATTTATTTTCAAATTCTCTTTTCTCTGGAATTCTGTCCAATATTTCCTATTCATTAGCTTTCGTTGGCTGCAAGAAATATTTTGCGGTTTTGGAGGTATCGCAGTTTTAGGTTTCCATATTTATTGTTTTTGCGGTTCCAGGAAGTATTTGACAATTGAAGATGTTACCAAGTAGGAAAATTGTGTGTCCAACCCAAATTTGGTTGCGGGTGAATTACGGCAAGAAATTCGCCTTCTGCAAATAAGTTTGGCGCTTCTTGAATAGCGAATTTAGAAAAAATGTCAAAATGAATCAAAAAATGAGGTTATCAGCAAAGAAGAAGTTAACCTATTCCATCAAGAGATATCTAGTGGTGATCAACAACCTCTACGTACTTTATGGGATGAAAATAGAAGGAAGCCTCTAGATTTTGAAATCAAAATCGACCTTCCTTATTTTGATGGAAGATTGGATGTCAATGAATTCATTGATTGATCACATACAGTTGAAAGAATTTTGGAATTCAATGAGGTGTCACAAGAATATACGTCAAACTAGTGGTGATCAAATTGAAGAAGAGTGCCTCACTTTGGTGAGAAACTCGAAGAGGAATCAACATAAAGGGAGGATCTAAGATCATGTCTTAGACCAGATTGAAGAAAGAAATTCAACATAAATTCTTACCTGAACATTACCAATAAGAAGTTTTTATCTAGCTTCATAACTTCCATCAACAAGAATTTTCCGTGAAGGAAAATATCATTGAATCAAACAGTTGGAGTTGAAGTACAATCTTTCTGAATCCAAAGAGCACACTATTGCATGTTTTATGATTGGTCTACGACCAACTATTGCTAAGGTGGTTTAACTTCAACCATATTGGACATTCCATGACGTGATAAACTTTGCAGTGAATGTTGAAAAATAAAATAAATTGGGTATGAACACTCCAATATGCATTTCTACCATTGATTTGGGCGGTTCCAGCAAACCAGTCCTATTCTGGGCATAGGCCGGCGGTCGAAAAGTTGAAATCAATAGCGAAATTGCTTTCTAGCCGCGAGGGACTGCAACTACAAGTACATATGGTATATAATGCTTTTAATGTCATGGGTTCGACCACATAGTCTCGAATTGTTCTAATTGGCGAACTATTTCATTGGTGGAGGGGGTTGATCTAGAGGAGAATGATGTGATAGAAGAAGATACTAATCCAGTGAGAGACTAAATCATACATACAGATGAGCGAGAATTACGTGTGATAGGTCATCTCCTAGGTGTCGAACAATCTTTAAATAAAGATTGGCCATGACATAAGATCCTTAAAACCATATGCACACTTTAGGATAAGATTTGTAACCTCGTAATCGACGTTGGAAGTTATGAGAACATTGCAACAATCATGGTGGAGAAGCTTGGACTAACTATTCAACCTCATCCCTATCCCTTCCAACTAACGTGGCTTAAGAAGGGGGCTGAAATTAAAGTAACCTGACAATGCATGGTGTTGTTTTCGATCGGCTGGACACGCTTGTCAAATATTGCTTGGTCGGCCTTAACAATATTATTGTCGCACAATTCATGATGTGTATGTTAACACTTATTCCTTTATCAAAGAGGGAATCAAACCACTTTGATGCCTATGAAGGAAGCGATTTAGATGGGAATTGAAATCAACAATTTTACTCTATTATTTTTTAAAGGTCTTAAGAAGACAACTATGGGGTACCTTTTTATCATAGCCGATAGTTCCAGACAACTACTGACAATTCCTTCTGAAGTGCAGGGATTGATGCAACAGTTTAAAGATATATTTCCATCAAAGATTCCTATAGAATTGCTTTTTATGACAAAGGTACAATATGCCATTGACCTTGTGTCTGATCCAGTCATCGCCAACAAACCTGCATATATGATGTTTCCAAAGGAGCACAAAGAACTTCAACGATAAGTGAATGAGCTGCTCCACAAAAGCTTGGTGAGATGTAGTGCTAGCCCGTGCATGGTTTCAACTCTCTTGGTTCCAAAGGATGGGACACGACGCATATACATTGACAGTCAGGTTGTAAATAAAATCAGTATCAAATATAGGTTTCCTATTCCTCGATTGGATGATTTTTTTAATCAATTAAATGGACAACCATTTTCTCCAAAAAAGATCTTTGAAGTGGGTACAACCAAATACGTATGTGACATGGAGATGAGTGAAAAAAAACAACATTTAAGACAAGAGATGTGCTCTGAGTGGAAGCTGATGTCGTTCGGGCTTTCTAACGCTCCGAGCACATTTATGCGCCTCATGAATCAAGCTTTCCAACATTTTATGAGAAGGTTTGTGGTGATTTACTTCAACTATATTTTAATTTATAGTTCTAACAAATCTGAATATTTGCAACATTTGCAAAGTGTTTTAGAGGTCCTATGATGACAACCATTTTTTGACAATAAGGAAAAGTGCGAATTCTTAATTGGCAGCATCAATTTCTTGGGATTTGTGATCTCGACAGCAGGAATAGAGGTGGATTCCAACAAAGATGCGGTTGTATGGGACTGGCCGACCCCTAGCTCCTTCACGGAAGTTCGACAATTTCACTATTGGCCTCTTTGTATCGCCAATTCGTCAAGAACTTCATTACCATCGGCGCCCCACTAACAAAATTGCTCAAATTGTTCCATTTTTGTTGAACTGAGCAAGCACAACTCAATTTTGAGCACTTGAAACAAAATTGCTCAAATTGGTCCATTTTTGTTGGACTGAGCATGCCATCTTTAAAGCTTCCAAATTTTAATCTTTTGTTTGAGGTGGAATGTGGTGCTTCTGATACCGGTATTGGGGCCGTTCTTTGTCAATAAAGACATCTTGTAGCTTATCTTAGTGAAAAACTCAACGACTCTAGAAAGAAATATTCAACATATGATAAGGAATTTTATTCTATCATAAGGGCCTTACAACATTGGAGTCATTAGTGTTTAGCTAACGAATTTGTCCTCTTTACAGATCACAAAGCCCTTAAGAATTTTCAAAATCAAAATAAATTGAAAGGAAGACATGTCACATGGAGTGAATATACTTCATCCTTTCAGTTTACTCTCAAGTATAAATCAGGACTCTCTAATCAATTAGTCGATACTCTTAAGTCGCCGACAAGCTTTTCTATTTATTTTGCAACCTAGAGTTGTGGGTTTCAAACTAATATGTGGGAGTGTATGTCGAGGATCCTAATTTTCGAGTGACATAGCATCAATGTCTCGTTGGAAATTATAAAACCTTCCACATCAAAGATAATTTTATCTTCAAAGAAAATTGTTTTTGCATTCCTAAGTGTTCCATTTGAGAAGCTCTATTGGTGGAAGGCCTTGAAGGGGGCCTAACCGATCAATTTGGAAGAGATAAAACTCTACCTCTTATTCAAGACAAATTTTGTTGGTCCTCTATGCATAAAGATGTGGACCGCTATGTGAAATGATGTATTTGTCATTTAGCCAACAATGACTCAAAATTCAGGTTTATACCTTTGTCAGTTCCTTGGACAGATATTAACATGGATTTTGTGGTCAGTTTATCACACACTCAATGACATAAGGATTCTATCATGATGGTGGTGGATAGATTCTCCAAGATGGCTCAATTTTTTACCATGCAGAATCTTTTTACATGCCTCTCACATTGCTAATTTGTACTTCAAAGAGAATATTTGCTTACATGACATTCCATGTATTATCGCATCAGATTGAGAAGTTCTTAGGCCACTTTTGAAAGACATTATGGGGCAATTTGGGAACCAAACTTTAATTTAGTTTTGCTTCCCACCCACAAACCAATGAGCAAATGGAAGATGTTAATAGTAGTCTTGGAAATCTACTTCATTGCTATGTGGGGAAGAATCTTGCACAATGAAATCTTCTTCTATCACAAGTGGAGTTTGCCTATAAGAGTTCTCGTGGTCAAGCTTCCAAATACAACTTTTTTGAGGTGGCTTATGAGAAATCTTATATCTTCACTTGATCTTACATTGGATTTTCCCATTAAAGCGGTGACCCCAGACAATGAAGTTCACCCAGAAGAAATCCAAAAGCTACATAAATTGGTTCGTGAGAATATCATTAGACAAAATGAAGTATATCGATGACAAACAAACAAGAGTAGAAGGGTGATCACTTTTAAAGAAGGAAACAAATATGGATTCGAGTAAGGAAAGAGCGTTTTCCTCCATGAAGACATGGGTAACTCAAGGCCAAAGCTGATGGGCCTTTCCGTGTTGTGAAGCATATAATATTTCTACTACATTTAACGTTGCCGACTTGACTCCATATTACAAAATCAATTCTGAAATTGCTTTTAATAAAGAATCCCCGCAACTCCAGGAGAATGATGTCGGAGCTAAAATCGTTATGTTTTTAATATGGTGTCATACTTGTAATTAAGTCTTTTTTCTTAGTTTTTAATTTTTGTTGAGAACTTGCTTTTGTATGTTAGAAGAGGATGGGGAGTTTTTAATTGGTTGTAATAACCTTTCCCATATCCTTCCTTATTAAGAAGTGTATTCAATATCATGGAGTGGCGCCCAAGTAGCGAGCAACACTCTTTTTTTTCAATTAGCACATTATTTCACTTCCTTAGGACGTTTGGCCCAACTTTTTCTCATGTTTTTGGAATTTTTTAAACAACAGGTTTCAGTTTTGTCTTTTTAAGTCATCACTCTTGTAACTTCTTTATCAGTTTCTCAAATTTATCTAATTAGCATGCTCTCCTAGGCGTCGCGCTCCTCAATCCCCAATGACCTCCTTCCCATCGTCCTTCTATTTTCGATGTCTCCAGTATTTGAAGTATGCTTAGTTAATAGAGCGTTTTTAATTTGGTCTGAAATGATGAACTATGTAAAACCGTTTGCTCTTTGTAACATTTAACAAATATTGTAGTTCATTACGAAGTTTCTTATGATATCCTTCTTTGTTTGGTTTATATATTTTCCGTTTGTAACTAGGGCTCAATTGCCTATTTATCCTCATATGTAGCAATGTGATTTGGTGGGGTGAAAATCATTAAGGGATTTGTGGTTGCATATGGGTAGAATTTGGGTGCAGTTTGAATGTGGGGTCAGAGTAAAGCAATTGTAGTGTAATTTATATGCTTGTTTGGTTGTCTGTAAAATGAATGCAAGGAAACTGTTATCTTTTTGCTTGGTTGTAAAGTACCTAGCAAAGCAGAAAAAATTCCTAGAGCAACTTGAATATTCTTGAAGTATTGAGCCTCATCAATGTGCAAAATAAAAATTTTAATGATAAAGAAATTTAAATTATCTTCAAAAAAATTACCAATAATTTAATGATAAATTCAAAAATATCATGACTATTTCACATATTTAAAATACATCTGAACACACGAGTTTGTATCGCAAAGTCATTACAATTCAAAAAAGTCAATGCTAATAAAATCTTTTAGATGATGTTTCAGTCAAAAGTATGCGTATTATTGCATATTTAATGATCAAAGTCATATTTCAATCGAAAAAAAAACAAAGGTGAGTTTTTTTCCAAATAGTTGAGATCTTGTCCACTTCGGGCTTTGTATCGGGCTTGGCATTTGCTCTTGGGATGAAGATGCAAGCTTGGGCCTAATTTAGTGCATCCCCATCTTTTTTATGCAATATGCATGTTTATAACTTAGCATTGATACATTCTATATGTTTATTACTAGGCCAAATTAGAAGGATAGAAGCAATACATTCGACAAACCCAACGTGAACTCATCAAAACTCATGAATCAGCCATGATTGATATAAACTCATCAAATTCACTATAAAATTACTTGTTTCACTGCAAACTAGCCAATTTCAATATTAACTTGTCAATTTCAGTATAAACTTTGCCACGGCTATAAAATAATACTCTATTTGTTTTTTTTCATGGTAGCTCAACCAGATCGTGCTCGTTAGCATTTTACCGAGAAAGTTGGGTGCTTCCCTCAAGACATGATTTCAGCTAACTATTAACATGATTCAGTCATAATTTACACCAATTATCTATATGTATTTTCATATATTATTGGCCTCACATCTCATGTATTTTTATAGTAAGGGATCATAACTTCACTGGTATAGCTCAAGTGCATCTTCTTTTTTTAGGGCCAAATCATGGCTTGACTTATGAATGGGGGTTTAGGGGTAAGGCTTGAAACGCTAAGTTATTTCCATTCAATTCTTGTAGTTTTTGCAATCTATTGGAGTCTTTGAGCTTCTCTCTCCAATTTTTTTTCTTATTAATTTATGTTTAATTTGTTTCATTGTCCTTGTTATTAAGGGTTTGATATTATCCACTGACAAATTTGACTTGACTATTACTAAGGCTTTAGATATTGCCACATGCTGAATCCTTATCTATGTTATGAGTCTTACACTTATTTTTTTTCTTATAATGTGGCTAAAAGTTAGTTATTGTTTTTCTTTCCTTATCTTTATGCATACTTTTTTAAATTATAATTAATTTATATTTTAATTAATTTCATTCAAGTGAGTATTTGTGATAAAAATGACTTTCTAATCATACTTTTGTAAAGATACAGATTTTTAGCTGCAGATGAAGTAGCCTAGACATTTCTTAAAAAAATATAAGGTCAAACTAACTATTCACTTTTAATTATAGTTTAAGTTAAAAAAATATATTTCTTGTTTTATTTGTCTTCACTGAAAATCTTCTGCAAAAAGAAAAAAAAAAGGTCCTTGAAATGGGCAAAATAGCTTTATATAAAATGTGTTGGGTTTTGATATAACTGATTGATTTATGTCCAATCTTGAGAACCAATTCAATGACACTGAATGCAGCCTTACATGTAGCTGATAGTGTTTCGGATAAAGATAAATACCTTAAAAGCATTAATGGTCCTTAGCCACGTTGAGGGTATATAGAAGAGCTAGTCTTTCTGTTCTTTGATTTTATTCTCTCTGATCCAATAGAAAAATGATATAAATACTTTGCCACTCCATCCTCGCTTTGTAGTAAATGAATCTGATTGATGATGTATAAAGAAGAAATCACCGAAAAGATAGGAATGACCTCTCAATTGATAAAAGTAAAGAGTGGCACTATTTCTTCCCCTTTATTGGGTAGGGGAACCTTTGCCACATTTGCATAAAAACAAGTTTAGATTTGTCATCTTGAATGAAAAGGCCACTGCGTCAATGTCTATTTTATTTCAGAAACTGCCGTAACTGTTATAGAGCATAGCAGTTTGGAAGATATTATATATATATATATATATATTCAAAAAAAAAAGGTCGGAGGCTATTATATGAGCCCCCAACCACCCTTATGTACTTAACTATTCGAGGATCGCCCTCACTGCTGACAAACTGACCAGAGGGCGGTTCGAACCTGTGACCTGAGGGGACTTACGATCTTCAAAGAGGTTGTTCTACCAACGGACATTTACATACATACCACTAAATCTTTTATATCACATAAAAAATATCATTATTTTAACTTTTGAAAACTGAAATACTCATTTTTCATGCACAAGGAAGGTATCATATATATAAAACGAAGTTTAGGTGTTAGATATGTAAATACATATGAATCAAGTGAAATGTGTATATATAGATCTTCCTAAATACAATGGCAGCTTACAGATACCGTTGGTATAAAGAATTCAAACTCAATCTTTTTGCTAACCAGATAAGTATCCAACCGTTTATACAAACTCTAGCTCTTTGTATTGGCACATCGGCAAACAATATTTAATTATTATTTTTTTGTTCCTTACATGCTACTGATCTGATCAATTTACTGCAAGTAGAGAGAAAATATGAGGAAAAGAAAGTTTTCCTCGCTGCAATTACAGATTTACAGGTTTTTATTCTCTATATTCATGCAGAAGGAAATCACTGCAGTGAAAATGACATTATTGGTCCATGCTTATGGTTTTTGGTACTGTTGGCCTGATGATATGACGCGCATGTGTGGCTTACTCAATGATGAGGAAGTCTTTCTTGTTTGTGGATTTAGGCCCCCGCTTACTTTTGCTGCAGATATATGCGGGACCGGAAAGATCTAACTGTTATGTAATGCATTGCCTTTTAGTCTGTAGAGTCGGTCTCATGTGGTTTGAAAGGACCATGACAGTCACCAGTAAGGATTTGTTCTCCACTAATGGAAGTAAAAGGCAGTTTTAGTTAATTTTTTCTTAAATACGAGTAATTTACCTGGATTTATCCAAATTATAGCTTCTTACTGAAGCTAATAGACAATGCATATATCAATCAGATAGAATCATATTATATTAAAAAAATATCATCATTACTATTTTTAAAAAATGATATACACTTTTTCATACATTGATTTATGACATCAAGTGTTATAAGTGCAAACACGAAACTTTCGGTGTCATTTATGTAAATAATCTGAATTGAATGGTATGCTCGTAAATTTCCTTAGAAAAAAAAATCAGCATTTGGAGTTGCCGACACATCAGAGTGTGCAGTTCATGAAGCTGGGTTTGTCATGGCCCTGATTGCTGACGGGCAATGAAATTAGTTCCTGTCGGTGGTCAGACAAGTCATCTATGTTGGCCAATAAATTTTCATTTTTAGTTTTTTAAACGTTAAGCCGTTAATGATATACTTCGTTTTCGGTGGTCGGACAAGTTACCTCTGCTGGTCTAAAAATGTTATTTTTTAGTCTTTAAGCATCATCTTAATTACAACCTGCAAAACTGTGTTGAATATATGGGCGTAAGAATTATAGCTTCTATCTGTCTTAAGTTTATTTTAACCTGCAAGGCTCATTCCATTTATTGATCCTATTACACATTGCATGATGGATAGTTACATTTGCCGACATTTCTATGCAGCTCGATTGAAATCAGTCTTGCTTGAGGAAAGCTAAAGTTCTCTTTTTTATTATTTTTTTCTTTTTTGCATGTAGTAATTAAGCTGGTGGAGAGATTTGGATCACCTTAATTTCAAATAATGGTGCACAATTAGATTAGTAAAATAGAGAAGGGTATAGAATGTCTTTTTATGTGGTAAGTCTATTAAAAAAAGAGAAATTGACGTACATACCACACTATTCTTATGTATTTATATGTTTAACACCTAAATTTTTATATTTACATTTATAACATTTTGGTGTCATGAATTGATGTCTGACAAGCTGTATTTTACTTTTATGAAGTAAGTAAAAATGTTATTCTTGATGAATATTAAGGATTTAAATGATATGCATGTAAATATGAAAGTTTAGGTGTTAGGTATGTTAATACATAAGAATTGTGTGGTATGTTATGGGGGAATAGTTTAATTTAATTGAGTTCTATTAGTAGTGATACGAGTCATGAAAGGTGGCATTTCCCGAAACTCAATGATAAATAAAGATAAGATGTTGTTAGCATCTTTGATGTTGGCAAAGAATTAAGGTCTGGTATTGCAAGGAATCATGATTTGAAGTTGGTTGATAACTTGGTGTAGAGAAAATTTGGGAGGCCATTAAGTATGATTGGGATGACTGAAGGAACAATGCTCTTTTGCTTAGTTATGTGTTATTGAAAAAAAAAAAAATATAGCTTAATATAGCTTAATTAAGTATTAAAAATAATCATAATTAAATAGATAAAGTCTATATATTATCACATGATAAACTAAAGTTGATAATATTATTTTAGGTGAGAAAAATGCTTGATTTTGGTTCTCATATAATATAATTAGCTTACACACTCACACATGTTAAATTATTTTAAAATTGCTAAAAAAATTAAATTAAATTTCACACTCAAGATTATGTGTACCCTAATTTAAAGTGGTATGAATAGTAAAAATTGGGCAAGTGGAAGTGTGATCTCATGTTTAACTTTGCCATACTGATAATATTGATTGATATATACCCTTTCTGATGTTATCTTTGTCATATTGCAATGAACTTTACTCTTATCATTAAATTAGTATTTCGACCCAAGAGAAAAAAATCTTCTAATTCTATCATTATAAATGGACAATACACTCGAAGAAATACTTGCTCATCAATACGAGAATATACAATAACGATGTTATTTTGCACTGCAGAGTAGAAAATAAAACAAAAAAAAAATATTCCACTTTTCTTGACTTTGAAATCTTACCTTTTATTTATAATCTGTCATCTTGGGAATGTTTCTTTTCCTACATCATTGATGCATTTTGCAGCTTAAAAATGATACAGGTGCTACTTTATATGAGGAAAGCAAGCCAAGAGAGTCAGAGAGAAAGACAGATCTTACCATTATACTAATGACATGCTTAGTGCTACTTAAGAACAGGTAAAATGCCTTAATCCTTGTCAAAGTGCGCACGATGTGGTGCTGTTTGTTACATTTTTCAAACTAGTTAAAGATGAACAAAAGGTTTTTTGGTGCTCTAGTGGAATTTTAATTTGGATTTAGCATTAGTTGACTGATTTGATGTTTAACTTTGATTTTTAACTGTAGTATATTGATAAGAATAATTTTAATTTGTTGGTGGAGAAATCCAAGTTGCATTTGATACAGTAAATGACATGTTCTGAAAATTTGTACTCATACGGATAAGAATCTATTCTGTCTTATATCAAACAACTATTTCAAACTTTATTTTTTTTTGAACAAATTCTGATTATTCAGTTAATGATGCTATGGTGTTGAAAGCATTCAATTTATGAAGAATTTTGGACCAACAGCCAAGCAATACGATTTAAAGTATAGGCTTTGTTTGAGAAGACAATATAGTTTCATTTGGTTGGAGTGAATGATGCCTGAAATTTTTTTTATTTGGTAAAGCAGTGGGAGACGAAGGTTTCTCGAAGTTATGTCAAGAGTGCAAAGTTTTCGCTGTTTCAGATCGATTCTGCCGAGGAGACCGGTTGACCGACCAAAAGAAATTGTTCGATTCCAATAAGAGGTCCGTCGGTCGATGATCTGTCAGTCGAAAGCTTATGTCGATCGAAAGCTTCTATCAATCTATTTCGCTGTAAACTCGATTGACTTCTTGGCTGATGGATTTCCTATTCTTTAGCTTGTAACTTCAATTGCCTGGTCTCCATTTCTGGATGCTCGATTTCATTGAGATTTGTGTTGGCATTTTTGTAGTATATGTATTAGTTGCATTTTTGTAGTATATGTATTAGTTTCCCGATTTTCCTACTTGTTGGCGACAAATACGATAATGATAGGAAGAATAATCTCCGGAGTGTGCTTTCCGGAGGACATTCTGTGCTTCATCTTCCTTCAAAAACCTCAAGTACACCAAAGTGACCAACCGCTTGAAGAGTTTTCAGTCGATCATCAGATATAATGCAACATTGATCTTAAAACATCTCAAGTCTGTAATGTCTTTTGTTATCTTTGAAGTCTTCAAATAGAGGTTGTATGGCTCCATTCAGTTTTTTGTTCCTCCAACCTCCACCGCCATACTCTCAGGCTCCTCAATTGTTAGTCGAGAAATTATTTGAGATATTCCACCCAAACAAATGTTTTTGGGTAGGATATCAACAACATGATTCTCCTCCCGACTGACATGCTTGGCGAGGTATTTAGCCATTAATTCATCTCTCACCTCGAATTTCCTGTTGAATTGATTTACAATAATCTACGAGTCTGACTTGACCAGTAAATCTCGAGCGCCTATTTCATATGTCTGTCGAAGCCCAACAATCAAAGCTTCGTACTCCACTTGATTATTTGTGACATCAACTCCAAAGAAACCGACTTATAAAGATGTTCCCCAACTAGACTGATTAAAGCCAGACCCAGACCAGTGGTCTCCTGTTCAGAAGCTTAATTGATGTACAAGATTCACGTTTAATCATTGACCATATTTCCCTCGGTCAATTACTTCACCCGAAAAAAATTGTCAGGAAATCAGTGATTCCCTAAGTTTTGATGGCAACTTAAGGGACATAATTTATATCATACTCACTGAGTTTCAACGCTCACTTCAATAATCAACTGAAATGCTCCGGTTGTGTGAGTACAAACTTGAGCGGATGATCGACAATGACCCAAATCAAATGCATTTGAAAATATGGTGAGTATCTGTGAGCTAAATTAATCAAAGTGAATTTTTTCATAATTGGGTGCCTGAATTGGTTCCTCTTAGTACTTGACTGGTATAATAAACAAAATTTTTTTTCTCGCATCCTCTCTAACCAACACCGAATTGACAGCCTCTCGCCCGACTGCAAGGTACAACGAAAGTTCTTTTGTTGGCTTCAGACTTTGAAGTAAGGATGATGATGCCAACGATTCCTTCAAACTCTTGAACGCCTCTTCACATTTGGTTGTCCATTCAAAACACTGATTTTTTCTTAGCACTTTGAAAATTGTTACACATCTGTCTCTCGACTTAGAGATAATTTGGCTGAGTCCTACCATCCAACTGTTTAACTTTTGAACTTCATTGGTGTTTTGGGGGGATGACATATCCAAAATTGTCTATACATTTTCAAGGTTGGTTTTTATTCCCTCGAAAGTTAACAAAAAATAAAAGAATTTAACGACCGATACTCCAAAAGTACATTTCAAAGAATTTAACTTCATATTGTATTTTTTGAGTGTTTTGAATGATTTTTTCTTTTTTTTTGATCTTTTATGTGTTGTATGACCAATTTAATTTTAACCAAGACATCATGCACATACACTTCACCATTTTTTCTTTTCTGATTTACGAAAATTACATTCATGAGGCGTCGATAGGTCGCCCAACATTTTTGAGCTCAATGGGTATTACATCAAAACAAAAAAAAAAAACACCTTGAACAATAATAAAAGTTATATTCTTTATGTCAGTCGGGCGTCTTGATATGGTGGTAATTGAAGAAAGAGTTAAAGAAACTCATCACCGAGTATCAGGCCGCTGCATCCACTAGTGTGTCGATCTTGGACAATGAATATGTGTCCTTCGTGCAAGTTGCATAAAGTTTGTGAAGTATACACACATTCTTCATTTGTTATTTGCCTTCCGAACCATCACCCCTTTCAAGAGCCAGGTTAGGTATTGGTCCTCTTGGATATATCCAGCTTTTTTCAGCTTATGCACCTCTGTTGTTATTGGCTCAGCTAAAGTTCTGGTCGTTGATCGGATCTTATGATGCACTGGTCGAGTTGTAAGGCCAATGCTCTGTTATTGAAAAGCAACATCGACCGAAATCCCAGGCATCTCCGCCGATGTCCTGATGCTCACGAAGGGTCTAGTTCAACAATTTTTTGTACCCTGCATCAAAGCTTTTACTGATTAGAAAAATTTTATCAGGCTCTTTGTTGTTGGATGCAGGTACTTCGAGGATGTTATCATTGGTCTCGAGACCCCCTTCCCATTGGATCTGATTGTCGAGCAGCTCATGCTCTATGCTAGTGACTGGTCGAAGGTAGAAACTCCTCGACTACTCCAAGTTCCCTTGGATAGTGATGATCTCCCCATCCCTAGAAAACTTAACAGCCACGTGATAGGTTGAAGGCACTTTCCGATGAAATGTTCAACAACAGTTAGCTAAAAATAGCATTGTAAGTTGGTAGAGACTCCACTACCAGAAAATCATCTATGTTGGTGTACTTCTTTTCTCGCTCACCCCATGAGACGCCCAGAGCAACAACACCTAAAGCCTCATTTCTCTCATCCGAGAAACAAAATAATGGATTGGTCGGTGATGTCAACTAGTTGGTTTTCAGCGCAATCTCGTTTAACATCATTTTAAAAATGATGTTCACCAAACTTCCAATGCCGACTACGATACTAAACATCTGATCATTATTAATTAGTGTAGTATTAGCGATTGCATCGTTATATAGGTCCATTTTCGGCGGAAGATCTGCATCTATAAAAATAATGATGGGATGGTTACACTTGTAAGAAGTGACAGAACATACCTCTTCCGATCGAAGCCTATTTTGACTGGGTCGACAAGTTGACTCTCCACCTCCCAAAAAAAAATTGCCAGAATGATTCTAGTTATGTGAACCTCGTTCACCCGGATAGGTCCATTGGATGGCTCCTCGACTGGAGCCTTTCCCTGTTTCCGGTTATTTTCTCCGACAACAACAAATTCATTTAGCTTCCTAGCCTTGATCAACTCCTCTACCAACTTTCGAAGATGGTGACACTTCTCTGTCTCGTGTCCATGCTCACAATGGTAATCGTAATATTTGTTCAGATTCTTGAGGGTAGGTCTGAGTTTCATCAGAGGAACTTTTCTAAAGTACTTCTTATTTTGAATGGCATCAACCAACTTTGCCATTAAAACATTCAGTGGAGTGAAGCACTGCATCTCCCGATACAAATGTGTCTGCTCGTAGTTCTGAGTTGGTCACTGGTCTAACTTTCAACTAGTGCCTCAATTTTCTTGGAGCAATTGATTATTGCTATGGTGTGGATGACCGATGGGCTTTTGGTTATCCTTCATCCACTGCCCTTCATCATGTGTCATCCTCTTCTTTAATTGATTATCAGATGATTTTGGTTTGAACCCAGAGGGGCTCTTCGCTTCCTCTGCACCAATGTGACTGTTGGTCATCTCCAACAACGCAGAAAAAAAATTGTGTTCAAGAAAATTCAAGTCATACTTGAATCGCCCGTCTCTAACCCCTTTTGCTAGAGCAGTTTGGGCAATCAGTGGTTGTAAGTCCTTTGTTTCCAGCATTTCCTTCTGGCATTGAGTGATGTAAGCCTCCAAACTTTCATTCTCTCCTTGATTTATTTGAAGCAGAGCCTGAGACTTTTTCCTTAGCTTCTGCACATAGGCGAAACCATTGAAGAGTCGTTTTCTTAAGTGTCATCAAGAAAAGGAGACACTTCATTGTTTATCTGCAGTACTCTGACCATTTACTTGAAAGAGGCCAAGTGATCAGCTGGGTTACTCTTTCTCTTACAAGGATTCAAATGAGGAATCCTTAACTTTGTTGGTGGTACCTCCTACATGATCAGTCGAGTGAAAGCATTGTCTGGGGATGGCTGAATTGGCACTTTGACACGTTCTACCTAATGCATTACCATCACATAGATCCAACACTATCCACTTGCAAGTAATCTCCTTACTCTTGGGTCACTTGATTGCTCACACGTTCACTGTACACTGGTGGATGCTCCAGGAGGACCTCCAGAGGGCGAGTTCCCCGACATCTCACCTCTATAAGCGGCGTCTGATCATTCCTTCGAAAGAGTGCTTCTCGAAGGGCCTCAAAATGAGCCCTCATCTGCCCCCACAACACCTAGAGTTACTGCTGAATCTCTCGATTCTCCACTTCTTTGTGAGCTCCATAAGTGTTCAGTTCTTATGTTGTGATTCTCCTTCGTAATATGCTCTGCTTCTCATTTGTGGTATGTCCATGCTCACCGCATTACCTTTTAGGATGTTTAATCCTAAATCATCTTTCGAAATACACGTCCCGATAGTTAGAGCTCAGAAGACAGAAAAGAGAGATCAAGAGTCAAGAGAGAGTAAGAAGTCTCTTTTATTTATGTCCCGGCCTCCTACTTATAGGGGTCTAAAAACACAATTACAAATAGAAGGGAACGGTTATAATAAGCATCCAAATAACTAAATTCTATTAAATAAAAATTATATTATAATACAAAGAAATATATTGTCTATCGACCGCCAGATGCCCCGGTAATAGTTGGTTATGCAGGTCAATTGAATCGATTGATCCCATCGAGGAGACCAGCCGTCCGATCAAAGAAAAGTGTTCGATTCCAACAAGAGGTCCGTCATCAATGATCTATCAGTCGAAAGCTTCTATCAATCGAATGATTCTATTGGTATAAAGCTTCTATTGATCCATTTATTGTAAAGTCGATCGACTTCCTGGCTGGTGGATTTCATATTAATTAAGTTACTTATTATTTTACATGGGTATTCAAGAATGAAAGAAAAGCATGGGATATAGCTTAACTGATTATTTTATTAATTATAGTTAGGGTTGTAAACGAGCCGAACACGAGCGAGCCTGGGCTCAGCTCGTGGTTGGGTCGACATAAAAAACCACAGC
>NW_018165050.1:28313-36802 GCF_001263595.1 Phalaenopsis equestris
ATGAGTAGTATTTCGAGCCAAAATGAGCCGAACACGAACGAACACATCTTAGTTCGTGTTCGGCTTGTTAACTTATCGAATGAAATTAACGAGTCGAACACGAGCTTCTTAATGAGCTGAACATGAGCTGTTCGCGAACAACAAGCTGTTTTGACAGCCCTAATTATAGTGTGAGATTTAGTTAAAAAAGCTGCCTTTCTTTGAAATCGAAGAAAGCATGAATACAATATATATAATAAGAGTTGAACTATGGTAGAACTATTGTGTTAGTAATAAAAGGAGTCGAGAAGTAGTGAGTTGGAGACAACCATTGCATGACGATTGATGACAAATGATTCCACGTGGTGCTTAAAGGTATGAAATTAATTATGATGAATGTTTCTTTATGTGAAAATTTTGTGCAAAATGAGTAGGGAAATGATATATTTATAAATGTTAAAATTAGAGTTTCTATTATTTTTATTAAAATTTAAATAGCCAACATCCACATTATATGGTCTAAATATATCTCACTTTTGGCCTAACAATTGATCAAATGAGTACAACCATAAGCAAAATCCTAAAAGGCGTATTAGGGGCCAACGACGACGATTGCTACCGCTAAAGCACTTAATAGCGAGTTATGAGTACCATTTTGAAGTTGTCTATGCCATGGTTATAACAAATGAAAGAGTCAAATGCTGAAAAAATTTTTTACCTGATTTTTCTATCGACTTAATTGAAATTGGTCTCATCTCTTTTTCTTTTCCCAAAAAAACTGTCTAAACATTTTGATAGATTATCTACAGCAATTCTCAAAATATCTACATGACAAATTTAGGAGCAGCAAAGAACAGCAATGATGTTCATCTAAGATCAATCCAAGACCGAACAACTAACAAATCAAAGATTTGAACGAGTCATAATAACTCAAACTAAAAAGATATTGAGATGACATTTAGTCCATCAAAGATAGCAATGGAAAGCTACTATTTTGGATGACACATCTATTTTTCTGAGTACAATCTAATGTTATAAATGTCTAGAGAATTAGTTGTTGATGGGGACTGCAAAAGCTTTGAGAAGAATGGCAGGTGTAAATCCAGCTTCATTAGTAAATGTCAATGTTTAAGGTGGTCTCTATGTAATTATCCAAAAAATAAAATGAAATTTTGAAAACTTCACAAAAAAAAATTAATCAGACTATTATAAAAATCCTAAAAAACAAAAAAAAAAAACTTTTTTACTTGTGGATTTACTTTAAACAAAGCTTTTAAAAGAGATGTAGGTTTCTTTTCCTTTTAAAAATTGTGGGAATGCTTTTCCGTGGATGAGACGCAGCTGCACCGAGAGCTTTAGATTTCTTTAGCTTTCAGTTGATATTGTCTTCCTAGCATTATCCTTTGATTTGATGTTGGGGCAGATGGTCTCAGACGTTAACGTCAAATGTTGTCTTTACTCTTTAGCCTCTTTTCCCGTGGTCCTCAATTGAAGGAGGGGAAGGAAAAGAGCTTAGAAATGATCTTTTGTCAAGGCATGGACCCAACTTTACCTCATTTTTTATTTCCTTTTTATCCACTTTAATTAGCTCTACGCCTTTGATCGCATTTTCTCCCTTTCTTCCTCTCCAGGTACTCTACTTTTACTCAATTAGGGTTACAGGTAGGGTTTTGAAGTGGAGGTGGATAGAATATTAACCTTAGGGGCTGTTTGATTCCCTCAACTAAATATAAGGGTTTAAAAATTTTGATATTGATTTCATGAATCAACTAATTAATTTTACTGTAGCCCGCCCCAATAGCCCGCAACCGATGCCAATAGCTTGCCCGTCACTTCTACTCCTCATTGCCTCTATCATTAAGCATGTTTTATTTTGATTTCATATTCTTTAAATCCAACACAAAATTATGAATTCTTACATTTACATCAAATGAAATAACTAGTATTTCAAATACATTACATTTCAGTTGCAATATGATGTGTGTCGGGCGATAGAGTAAAGAATTATAGTTTTAGTCTTGCATGAAAACATATCACATATTCAGGTAATTAAAGATGTAGAAGGAAGCACCTTAACTTTTTACATGAAAAACACTGAAAAAAAGGAGAAAAAATCACACAACCTAGCCTAATTTAAATAATTCACTATAAATGATGAGTACATAGATCAACTCTTCTCTTGAATTAGAGATGGTGGAATTACAAAGATGATCATTGTAAATGCACAACATTAGTTCTTCAATAATAGTCGTAGTCGGGCTGTAATGGATGTAGTTCTAGATGATAGCAAACTGCATGAGCTATAATCGATTGCTATGGGGGCAGTAGTTTACTGTAGATATTGTAGACAGTGGTTATATCACCAACTTATGTATTGGTCGTAGTTGAAAGTCATGGTAGTAATTGGTCATGTGAGTAAAAGATAGTTGCTTCAGGAGCGTCGGTTACCCAAAGAGGTCATAGTAGGAAGCTGTAGAAGTTGTGAGTCGTGTGGGCCTTTGTTGGTCAAATAGATCATATTGGTGAGTTGCGACGACTTCTATAGGCTGCAAGAGGTGAAATTAGAAGTTGCAGGAGCTGTGGATCATGTAGGTCATAGTTGGTCATGTTGGTTGTGGCGGTGAGCTGCGATAACTTCCTTACGTCATGGGAGCCGGAGTTGAGAGCTGCACGAATTGTGGACCTCGTAGGTTGTAGTTGTTCACGTAGGTTGTAGAGTACCTTTAAATCATTTATACATCTCCTTATATAATCATAGCTCGAACTACCTTCACAACACTTGCCAAAATAAGCCTTGGCGGAACACGACATAACTACTTCCGAACGCGACATATGTACGCCGCTTTGAGGCGTAGTTACATCGATACCAGTAGAATTATTCTGCCCTCTACGTCGTTCATGTGTTCCTTCGCCCTTTTATCCATAGGACCTTGAGTAGCTACGCCAAAGAGCAGCGTAAATGCGTCAGACTCATTTTTGGTCAATCTTCGTGTTTTGACTCTTTGAAGCGCTCTCAAAACATGTAACCCTCAAAATATGATAAAAGCACCTTTCACAAGCATAAAATTATAATAATAAAGAAACAAAACCTGAAAATTATGCAAAAAATATCACGAATTTGACTCACATGAATACACCAAAACCTTTGACAATACTTCAAACATTTAATTTGTGCTTATTTAGACGTTTATTGGAACACTTTCAATATCATTAGTTTCGTCTTGTCCATGAACTCAATTTAACTATAAACTTGTTAATATTGGGGTCCGGGCGATTTTGAATTTAATTTTGAATTATTATTAATTGCTCACAATACATCGAGATTCATGTCTGATTATAAAAATTTCTTGAGGATTCATCATTTATGATGACACTATCTTGTTCTAATCAGATCCATTAAAATAAGGTAGCAGTAAAAAGGATGTTTGATTTATTCAAAAGAAGAAGAATACAATGTCTAGAACAAATATTGAAAATCTGTATTTTAAATAATGGCACTTTAATTATATTTGCAATCCTCCAAACAGATTTCCTAAACTGACCCTATGATTACAGGCAGGAGATACAGTCTGAGAGAATGAGTCATGGTCTCATCGGAAGGAAAAAAGCTGAAGTTTTATAGTCCAAACGCAAGTATGGTTTCTCTCTAGCAACTCATTCCAACAATTCTTATATTTGAAATTATTTTTAGCTCCTCGCGTCGAGTGACTAAGAAAGTGCTGATACTGTAGATTCTCGATTAAAGATCAAATTAAGAAACTGACCAGTAAAGGTTCCTTCTCGGTCATCCTTTTGGTAAATTTTCTAAAGCACCTACGTTCTCTCTGTAAAAGATGACAACGGAACATGCATATATTTTGGAAAAGAACATTAATGACGCTGGTGGTTTGATGATGCGCTGAATCATGATATTTACTATGCTTTTAATATATATATATATACCCTCTAATCTGCGATTCCCGCGAGTGTAAGATGTGGTACTCAAATTATAGGCCCATAGGGATAATCGGGGCTCGTATCATAGCCTTCAATTATTTCTTTGTTGAATATATATATATATATAATATCTTGATGCAAGAACAAAATAAATAAATAAATAAATAAAATAATTTTCCTTGTTGTTACTAATTACAATATTTTATCTACGTGATGATAATCACTTTAATCATTTTGAACTTAAAATGCAAGCAAACAAAATTATATATATATATATATATATATATATATAAACCATAAGAAAAAAATTTATTTGCCAAGGAGGCATATTCTCTTATATTTACTACAATAAAACTTCATCATATTACAATATTAAATAAACGTCAACATGCAGACTTCAGTATTTTGGAGCATAAAATAATTGCAGAATCATGATTGATATGCAAGTATTAATAATAGATGGAATTTTTAGCGGTTATCACAGTCTAATATACGTAACAGGAGTAAATTTGCCATTATTAGTGGGGTTGCGAGGACTGTAGTGAGCATAAATGGGATGAGTTTGTTTAGCATTATCAAAGTGACATGATGAGTGGTGTGAATATAGGAGAAAGACGCAGAGAAAATATTATATATTTTATAATTGTGTATTGTATATGTGTTTGTTGTGTGAATATTCTCAAACTGTCAGCTCTAAATATATGATGGACTTTGAGGCTAATGAGATATTGTGGGGTTATAGAGTAATAATTCTAATTGTTTAGACTAACATATAATGCAAAATGATTTCATCTTAGTATCTCTTCATGCATTAAATACAGTAATCTTTTACAGATGGATTAAAAGTGATTTTGCCATGTTAAGATTGTTGAAAGATGAAACAATTAGTAAATGATAGGATGTATTTCCCATTGATGATGGTTAATCATTGTGTGACAGTAAATTGTGTTTTTAGGGAGAGAGAGATTATGACCATAGCTTCAAGTAAATTATGATTCACACAAAACAAAAAAAATTAAAGTTGTATTGATGAGACATGCAACTTCTTCAAGTTAGTACTCAATTCTTAATCATTATATTACTAAAACTTTAATTTTTGCATACAAACGGTACAATTCTTATGTATTACATACCTACAACCAAAACTTCAGTTTTTACATACATTCAACTCAATTCATTCATATGTACTACATATCTAATATCTAAACTTCATTTTCTACATACATTCTACTTAATTCTTACCTATTACAGATCTAACACCCAAGCTTCAATTTTTTCATACAAATCACACAACTTTTATGTATTACATATCTAACACCTAAACTTCAATTTTACAAACAAATGACATAATTCTTATGTATTACATATCTAGCACCGAAGTTCATTTTTTACATAAAAATAGATCCTAAATCATGGGAATAATGAAGGGAAAGACCAAAAAGAGGAGAAGAGAATAATAACTAAGGTTGGAGAGAAAAGTACTCGCCAGAATCGTGATTTAACACAAATGCCCCAGACACATTGGACGTTCAGTGGAGAAGAAACATCGTCGGAGCGAGCTCCTAACGCAATGGAACATAGAAAGAAGGAAGGTGTAAATGATGTAAAAGATTCTAAATACCATATTCGATTTACAAAATTAATTTTTAAATCGATTAGCGGAAACAAGATAGGATCATACATACCTCCAGCCATAACTTAAACGAACAGAGTCGACACTCACAACTCACACGACAAATTTTCTGTTATAGATCTTCTAAGCTTTTCTCACTCACAACCCGATGGTGCAAATAAAATGAAGAGGAGCAAGCTTAGGGACCAAAACAGCAAGCATCACATCTAATTTATAGTACTCTGCCCATCACAGAGTTCAATGGATGTGACCACATTATGGAATGTTACTAAATTCATGTATTGAACTTAGACACTATATGAACCACATTCTGAAAATTATTTCTCTTAAAAACACCAAAGAATTCCAACGGTTATTGAAATTAATTTGAGAATTTCAATGGGTATTGAAATTAATTTGGGAATTCCAAAGGGTATTGAAATTAATTTGGAATTCCAAAGGGTATTGAAATAATTCCCATCATTAACTAATTTGGGAATCTTAAAGAAAAAATCCCAACATCCTCCCACTTGGTTCATATAGTTCAACACATATCATATAGAGAAACAAAATATATGAATCATGGCGATAGGTCCTCTTATAGTGAGTATTATCTTCCATGTATTACACTATATCAAGTCTCTCAACACTATCCCATACAACTTAATGAATAAACCATATGTCTATTCCAAAGTCCAAACCGAATGAGATTTCTCAAAATAAACGAATGAATAAATATGTGCACAAAACCATATGAGAAATCATCAACTGAATTAAGAGTTTCAATAAATATTCGTACAATGTAAATCACATTATGGAACCAAGTCCCATTCGTACTACGTGATCCTTAAAATTCTTTGGTGGCATGCCTTTAGTCAAAGGATCCGCAATCATCAACTCAGTGCTAACGTGTTCAATGACCACTTTCTTTTCCTTAACACGTTCTCTTATGGCTAAATATTTGATGTCGATGTTTTTACTTCGACTTCCACTCTTATTGTTCTTAGTCATAAATACTGCAGCTGAGTTGTCACAGTACAACTTTAATGGCCTTGAAATAGAGTCCACGACTCTAAGCCCAGATATGAAACTCTTCAACCATACACCATGCGAGGTAGCCTCAAAACAGGATACGAACTCAGCTTCCATAGTGGAAGTAGCAGTCAAGGTCTGCTTAGCACTTCTCCAAGATACAGCTCCACCAGCTAGCATGAAAATATAACCAGATGTTGATTTTCTTGAGTCAATGCAGCCAGCGTAGTCTGAATCGGAGTAGCCAATCACCTCCAAATTATCAGTTCGTTTGTACATGAGCATGTAGTCCTTTGTACCTTGAAGATATCTCATTACTTTCTTTGCAGCCTTCCAGTGGTCTATACCTGGATTACTCTGATATCTTCCCAACATTCCAACAACAAATGCTATGTCAGGTCTGGTACAAACCTGAGCATACATAAGGCTTCCAACAGCTGAAGCATATGGAATGTTCTTCATGTGTTCCCGTTCAAAATTATTTTTCGGGCATTGACTCAAATCGAATCTATCACCCTTCACAATAGGTGCTATACTCGGTGAACAATTCTTCATATGAAATCTCTCTAAAACTTTATTGATATAGGTTTCTTGAGACAAACCCAAAATACATCGAGATCTGTCCCTATGGATCTTAATGCCAATGACATAAGATGCTTCATCCATATCCTTCATATCAAAGTTCTTGGAGAGGAATTGTTTCACTTCATAAAGTAAACCCCTATCATTGGTTGCAAGTAAAATATCATCCACATACAGTACAAGAAAACAAATTTTACTCCCACTAACCTTCTGGTATAAACATTGATCCATGACGTTCTCTTCAAAACCAAATGAAGTAATAACTTCATGAAATTTCAAATACCACTGACGGGAGGCTTGTTTCAAACCGTATATGGATTTATTTAGCTTGCAAACCAAGTGCTCACCATCACTAGAGGAGAATCCTTCTGGTTGTTTCATGTAAACCTCTTCCTCTAGATCACCATTAAGAAATGCCGTTTTCACATCCATTTGATGTAACTCAAAATCAAAATGAGCTACCAACGCCATAATTACTCGGAGAGAATCCTTTTTAGATACAGGAGAAAATGTTTCCGTATAGTCAATTCCCTCCCTCTGAGTGAACCCTTTGGCAACGAGTCTTGCCTTATGTCTCTCAATGTTACCTTGTGAGTCTTTCTTTGTTTTGAAAACCCATTTACATCCAATGGCTTTTACACCATTAGGCAACTCAACGAGATCCCAGACTCGATTTGATGCCATAGAATCCATCTCATCTCTCATGGCATTATGCCACAAGTCTGATTCCTTAGAACTCATGGCTTGTGAAAACGTTTCAGGATCATTTTCGGCTCCAATGTTGTAGTCTGTTTCTTGAAGATACACAACATAATCACTAGATATAGCTGATTTTCTTTCTCTAGTAGACCTTCTAAACGTTGTTTCAACATTCTCCTCAAGAGCATGTTGTTCAACTGGTTGTACAACAATATCTTGTTGTTCCTTATTTACAAGTTGATCTACTTGATCATTATTAATAGTTTGTGGAACTTCAACAATTGGCTGTCTAACACCTGTTTGTCCTTGAGGGGTGTGGATAACAATCAATCTGTCACTTGACCTAGAGGGTTGAGCTTCACAGTGATCCTTTTCCGAAACAATATCCCAAAATTGATCACTCCCACTGATCAAGTCATACTCAAGAAATTTTGCATTTCTTGATTCCACAATCCTAGTGTTATGAGACGGACAATAGAATCTATACCCTTTAGACCTTTCAGCATATCCAATAAAATATCCACTAATGGTCCTTGAGTCTAACTTTTTTTCTTGTGGGTTGTAAATTCTTACTTCAGACGGGCATCCCCAAACGCGTATATGTCGCAAACTTGGTTTCCAACCTTTAAATAACTCAAAAGGCGTCTTT
>NW_018165050.1:40164-60833 GCF_001263595.1 Phalaenopsis equestris
TTGAAATTAATTTGGGAATATCAAAGGGTATTGAAATTAATTTGGGAATTCCAAAGGGTTTTGAAATTAATTTGGGAATATCAAAGGGTATTGAAATTAATTTGGGAATTCCAAAGGGTATTGAAATTAATTTGGAGTTTTAATTAATTTGGGAATTCTAAAGAAACAAAATTTAATTCCCATCATTAACTAATTTGGGAATCTTAAAGAAAAAATCCCAACAAATGATGCTCGGCCACGCCGATTTAGAATTTTAGGGCATTTGCATCAGATTTTATCTAACATTTCTTGACTCAAATTATTTAGCATTGGCAATACCGTCTAAACCGTTAATGCTATGTTCTATTCGTGCCGACACTTTGGTGACTCAACATTTTTGTCGACATAATGTGACGTAAATCCTGCCCTTAATCTGTTTTGATGTAAAACAAACACAAATCAGATAGTAAAGTCCCAATAAAAAATTTTTAGACGCAAATTATCAACTTTTATAAAGTGATTTTGGTTATCTTCTTTTGTGGTATAGAGAGCTATAATATTCATATATGGCTGGCAATCCCCTCTCCATTAATCATCCTTCATAACGCCTATTTCAATCTAGTCAGTGCCTCAGACAGCATGCAATCTCCTTAAGATTTAATATTATGTTCGTCGTTCACCTATTTTCACCTCTTTCGAGAACTGGTCACACCATCTTGGTTGACCAGTGCTACTCAATTAAAGAGGTGAATACTCCGTCATTTTGCTTGTGACAAATTGTTTGGTCAAGTTGATTATACCAAATAGCAGTCATGCCAATTCAACAGCCCGGCTAACTCTTTCCTGAATCCACTTTGAGCTTTTATCATACCATGATCTATCATGCAATTACAATTTCGAATGATATTTTCTATTCTCACAATAAAATCAGAATATTTGAAGAGCAAATTTTCAAACATAATTGCATTAATCTATCTTTTTATTTGCTCTGATTCTTTATTTTTCATTTTGCATCAAAAAGCCTCTTTCCCCCTCTCTCTCTCCTCTCTCTCTCTCTCTCTCTCTCTCTCTCTCTCTCTCTCTCTCTCTACCTGAACGACTTCATTAATTCACAAGAAGAAGCGAGCACAAGAAAATCTGAGAAAGCAAGATGGCTCCTTTAGCCAGTACTCCTCGTGATTCCCTTGTTGGGGGACAATGCTGTCCCCTTTGTCCCGATTCCAAGTGCTAAATATTCCTTTTCTCGAGGCCTGCTCTTCCTACTTGCCTTGCCAATGTTCTACGCAGCACTTAGCCTTCAAATCCATCGCATTTATTCGGCAGACCATGCATCCATTGCTATACTTATTATATTCATTGGGATTTTAAGCACCACACCTTGCCACCAGAAACAGGGGAAAGTCTTCTTCATGCATGGTCCTTAGACATTAGCTGCTTGCTTGGGAAGAACAACAATCTGTTTCTCTATCTCCCCTTAATCTATTCAAATTTATAATCTCGCCCTCTTTCAACGCAACAAGGAAGGATTTAAATTGGAATGTAGGTCATAACCTCAACAATGAATATGAATCATCTGCTAACTGCCGACATCTGACCATGAATTCTATTTTGAATCACTGTCAATATCATTAATAACTTTTCCATTTTTTAATGGAAAATTAAGTTCTGAACCGTTAAAAAATAAATGAATTAATTGAATAGGATTGTTATGGTTACTAGCTAGATGACTTTAAAATTACTCACTTATATGTATTATTAAACAAATATGAAATATAAAAATTACAACTTTTTCCCACGTAAGCCAATTAACTAATACGTTACTAGCTAGATAACTGTTAGTATAACTATATTAAATTTTTAATCTTTAGGTTTCAATTTCTTATGTGGGAATATTTCCTATATTTATATTATGCAACGCGGTAATTAAAAGCATAATCTTCTCAAAATTTATCAAATAAATTAATTTTAATGTTCAGATAGCATATATTTAAGCTTTTAAACCTTTAATTAGTTTATAACCTAGAAGGTTGGATGCAGGCCATCAATCATAAAGTGCACAAAATGTATTATAAGCTGAATACATGTAATCATAATAGTAATAAACTTTGTTAGAACTAGGAGGCTTAAGAAGTGACTTGTCTTGTCATGAAAAAATTGTCTTTTGTGTGTTGATGTATATTTCTAGGAATTGTATTGTATTTTGGACAGTGAGCTCTGATACATCATTTTTTTTCATTTTTCATGTGAAAATGAATTATATGGAGACCATGCATGCATGAGCTGACCGTGTAAGCAAATAAAGCATTATATTATCAGTAAGTTTACTAACTAGCAAAGTTGCACGTTAATTAGTTAACTTTAATGAAAGGAAATGTTCCTTCTTCTTCTATTTCATTTCATGTTATTTGAAAAATAATTATACCCACATTTGGATAAAATGGCGTAGGGATCAATAATCTCTAATATCAAATTGGAGTCACAAATATAACTGGTCGGTTTTTATAAATGGTGTCAATGTTCAAGGATGTCGTTTTTTTGGTCATCTTTTCAATATTGAAAATGTAAGTATCAGCAAAGTCAAGATGGTTGGTTTCCAGTAGATGTCAGCAACAGGGATTTCTAGAAAATTAATAAGAATAAAATAAAAATATCAAAATCACACGCTCTTAAAGCTCAATCATGTCACTACGATTTATGACATGTATACACTTCTTTAATAATCCAGAAAACATTTCATTTCAACTTATATTAGACCATGTTGCTTCAAAATCACATCATGTAAGCAATTTTGTGGAATAAAATTCCACCAAAATATCCATGACTATATTCAGGATAGTAGAGTGAGAGATAAGCATCATAATCTTATACAAAATTTAATACAAATATCAAAGTAAGAGTTTTATAAAAGGCACAAGAATTTTTATGTATAAAACTCAAAAAGAATATATATATATATTATATATATATATATATATATTAAGAGGCTTCGGCCAGTTTAAATAATTCAAGTGGTATATGACATAGGTTATAAATAATATTTTTTGCTCTTAATAGTTGTAGTCAAAGATACCACGTAATTGACACGAGTTGTTTAGAATGAATTCCATGATAGAGTTAGAGGATCCTTTGGACATTAAAATTGTCATCAAGAGAACATATGTGTATATTTTGGTCATTTTAATGGGAGAAGGCCAGACACCAAGAAATTCAATATAAATATTAATTTTACTTTTGAAGTCATGCATTGACCTAACACTATAGGAAAAAGCGCTATAACCGACAACAAGACCGACGACTTAAAATTTTCATCGATAAAAATGCCCTATTTTTTTACGGTTTTACGATGGCTTCTATTTTGGGTTATTTCTGACGACATAAAAATAGAACATATCATCGCTTATGAACAACAGATTAGTTTCTGATGGTTTTATTATAATCAAAACATTTCACCGTCGTTTATAAGCACATAATATCTGACGATCTTATGTAATTGGTTATTTGAAAACCCGTCATTTGGCGGGGCTTTAACCAACAAGCTTTTTTTAGTAACCGAAAGTTAATGTCGTCGATATTAATGTTAATAACCTACAGAAATAAAGTTGTTTGTAAATGGACAGAAAGAATTCTTTTTACTATCGAAATTAGCTACGCCCCCAAACATTGCCCTAATTTTGATCCCTCTTGGTTTCTCCCTCTCTCTCGCACCCTAACCCTTCTCTCACCTCTCCCGGTGACTCCAGCACCCCGGGGACTCCAACACCAGCGAATCACCCCAGCTCCGACGCTCTAGCATTAACCCTGATGCTCAAAGGTGTGATTTCTAGTGATATAGAATTGGCTGTTATTAGTATAATTCAATTTGGCTGGTTGAAGTGAAGGAATGTTTTGAGTCTATTGTGTGATAGAAAAGTATTGCTTAGATAGAAAGGAAAATTTTATTAGATGGTGGTTAGACCTACAATGCTCTATAACAAAGATTGTTGTCATTTAAAAGAGAAGCATAAAATTAATTTATGTGTTGTCAAGATGAGAATGCTAAGGTGGATGAGTGGCTTTACACTTAGAGATAAAATGTGAAATGAATATCTTTGTGAAAGGGTTAGTGTAGCTCTGGTGGAGAACAAATTAGAGAGTCATCTTAGATGGTTTGGTCACATTAAACGTCGAACATATGATAATCCGGTTAGGAGAGTAGATGTTTTAAATTCGACTTATGTTAAGAAAGGCAAAGGTATGCAACCTACAAAGACTAGAGTATATTGCATAAAAAAATTATCTTAATTTATTAGAATTAAATGAAAATATGACACTTAATAGGAAACGATGGAGAAAAAGGATTCATGTAGCCAACTGGACTTAATTAGTGGGTTAAAAGCTTGCTATTGTTGGTGGTGAGACCAACAATGCTCTATGACACAAAATGTTGGACTTTAAAAGAGAAGCATAAAATTAAGTTAAGTTTTGCCGAGATGAGAATGCTCAAGTGGATGAGTAGCTTTACACTTAGAGATAAAATTTGAAATGAATATATCAATGTGTTGCTCGTGTGTTGGTCACATTAAATGACAACTATCTGATTAATCAATTAGGAAAGTAGATGTTTTAAATTCGACTTATGTTAAGAAAGACAAAGGCAAACCGCATACAAAGACTTGGGCATATTATATAAAAAATGATCTTACTTTATTAGCATTAAATGAAAATATGACACTCAATAGGACACAATGGTGAAAAAGGATTCGTGTAGCAGACCCTACGTAGTGGGTTAAAGGGTTGTTGTTATTGGTGGTGAAACCTGCAATGCTCTATGGCACATAATGTTGGCCTTTAAAAGAGAAGCATAAAATTAAGTTAAGTGTGGCCGAGACGAGAATGCTTAGGTGGATGAGTGGCTTTACACTAAGAGAAAAAAAATGTTAAAATGAATATATTCGTGAAAGGTTTAGTTTAGCTCTTGTGGCGGACAAAATTAGAGAAAGTTGTCTTAAATGGGTTGGTCACATTAAACTTCGACCATCTGATGAATTGATTAGGAGAATAGATGTTTTAAATTTGACTTATGTTAAAAAAGGCAGAGGTAGACCACCTACAAAGACTTGAAAATATTGTATAAAAATTATCTTAATTTATTAGAATTAAAAGAAAATACGACACTCAAAAGGATGTAATGGAGAAAAAAGATTCATGTAGCTGATCTAACTTAATTAGTGGGTTAAACACTTGTTGTTATTGATGGTGAGACCTACAATGCTCTGTGGCACAGGATGTTGGCCTTTAAATGAAAAGCATGAAATTAAGTGTTGCCAGGATGAGAATGAACAGGTGGATGAGTGGCTTTACACTTAGAGATAAAATGTGAAATGAATATATATGTGAAAGGGTTAGTGTAGCTCCAGTGTCGGACAAAATTAGAGACAGTCGTCTTAGATGGTTTGGCTACATTAAACGTCAAGCATCTGAGCAACCGATTAGGAGAGTATATGTTTTGGATTCGACTTACGTTAAGAAAAGCAGAGGTAGACCACCTACAAAAAATTGGGCATGCTATACAAAAATAAAATAAAATAAAAAGATCATAATTTATTAGAGGAAGTGGGAGAAAACAAAGCTAAATTGCTGCTCTGACTGCGGGGCCATGGGGGTCTCAAAGCACGCTCGTGGAGCCCTCCCATATACGGAGTACAATAGGAGGCTGGTAAGACCTTTTTTTTTGCATTAAATATTATTCTCCATTAAATGTATGCTAACTATTCCATTACACTGATAGAAACTAGAGAAATTATGGGAACCAACTACTGCTGAGTTACACGAGTACCCACAGGCCACAGTCAGATCATTTATGTGTGGATAGCAGATAACAGGCCGCCTAGGTAATTAATAAGATTAATAAGTAAAAAATTTAAATAAATATCAAAATTTATTAAGTCTTTCACTTTCATTAATCATTTGTGTGGACAACAAATCACAGACCATTTGCTCAAATTGACTTGATTGAAATTTAGGTTAAGGGTCATAACTCATCGAAGGAGCAAACTTACACATTATAGAGTCAACCTAGCCATGTGAAGTCCAAATCCAATAATCATATTTAAATCCTTGACAATATAAATCATATATGTATTTTTGTGTTTCGATATGGAGACTGAAACCTAACATTAGATATACATCGAAAGATCAGATATCACTGCCACGAAATCCTCGACACTATTCAAGAACTCTTCAGTGATTGCTTTTCTATATCAATAAATTCTACTGTACATCCACATTTTGGTGTACGAATATCCATAAATAACTTAAACCATCACAAAAATCAACACATCATAAAGTGTAATCAACATAGTTCAATTCAATATAAATATGTGTATGACTTCTAGGTGTTACATTTCAACCTAAGAAAGAAAATTTAATGAAATAAATACTTTTACATGCATGACTGGCAAGCAGAATAAGAAATTTGTGGCAGTGGAGTGAGCCAAATTGTTGTGTTTTCGGTGTGATGAGAAGTTGTTGCCTAGCTCATGAACAATTTTGTCTTTTGTACACTAAAGGTAATTTAGTTCTTTATTATTATTATTATTGGCTCGATGCATTCCTCTACTTCAATCAATCAACTTGAATTCTACTATTTAAAATCCATCTATATATCACCACCACTTTGAACAATAGAGCCGAGATATCTGAAACAGTGTCATCCACTTTTATTGTGGCCACCCTCCAATTGAGGGAGATGAAAACCGCGACGACTATTTTGCTACAGCAACTGCTACTGCTTAATGCATGGATTTAAAATAAATCCAGACAAACAAACAAAAAAAAAAAAGAAAATTAAATCTAAGGATGATTTGAGGTATAAAAGTGAAGAGCTTTGGTATTGAATGAAATAATCAGAATTTATATTTTAAGGTATTTTATATGCCAATTATTTAAACATTTGGACTAGTGCTAGAAGATATATGAGGACAAAGTACAGTTGATACAAGCTGAATGTAAAACTAGAATGTGATGGATCCGAAAATAAAAATTTAATGTTGTTTGAAAGTAAATGAAAGTCTTTGATATTATATCCAGCTAAGTTGCATTTCAATAAATTATAAAAAGGTTAAATCAAATTAATTCCTTATGTGAGTCCTCATAATAACAATGGTCGATTTAAAACAGGCATGTGAGAAATTGTCCTCTCTAACTTTCTTCTTGCCCTCCTTAAATTTAAAATCATGAATAAATAAGAAGAATTTATTAAATTGAAAAAAAATGAAATATCCTCAAATATCTAATTATATATATATATATATGCACACACATATGAGAACAAGAAATATTAATACAATTATTTACTCAATTACATTGTTAACACTACAAATCTCCCAAAAATTTCTTACATGATTTAAAGTTACACTAGATATGTGTCACATCATGTGCTTGTTAGTCCAAGCACAAAAACATTTAATTCAACTCCTTCAATGGTGAACTCATGACACAAACAGTCTTTATAGCGGATAGCGGTAGAAAGCACAATATATACACACACACACACACACACACACACACACACACACACACACACACCATTCAAGAAACATAATTTCATTCATCATATATCAATCCTCTTTTATAAAAGATGGCATTGTAAATAAGGTTAGTATACTGGCCAACCAAGACAATGCATTAAATTTAATTCAATTATTAAGGCTTCACTTAGAATTAAATGTACAAATCACTCGACACTTCATACAGCATAAAACCCCAAAACACAACTTTACATGAAAAGATCCAGAGAAGTGCACAGGAATCCCACAAAAGAAATAAATAAAAAAATAAAAAAAAAATTATATAATTGAAATTCTTAATATAAAGTTTATAACTCTTGGCCATGGCAGGACTAACTTTATATGAATCTGGCTTTGACGTAGTAGTTCATACCTCTGCTTCTATCATCAAAACCATAATAAGTTTGAGCCTCTACATCTATTACTTCTTAGAAAAATATATACATTTATAAAATCATTCATTATTTCTTATGCCAAAAGATTTGTTGCCTTCTATGCCTCTCTCTATGGCGAGCATTGTGCTTCATTTATAATATATTATATAAAATATATAACTTCCATTAAAAAAATTTAAGAATAAAAACTAGCTTTAGCGATATAGAAATCCACATCACTTATCTTGCCAAACCATTCATAATATAAGAATATATATATATATATATATATAGTTTTTTTGTCATACAATATGAAACTGATAAGCATAAAATTTTTGTCAAGTGTTTTGACAAAAGTGAGCCATCATCTGATTCGGCCACCCGTATTAAGTTGGACGCTTGGATGGAATGCCGTAGTATTGAGAGAATTTTTGTCATCTCACAATAAAAAAAAAAATCTGTTTGTCTGAGATGGGCCGGGGGTAGGTGGAGAGAGAGAAGAGAGAGAGAAAGAGAGAGGGAGGGAGAGGTAGTCAACAAAAGTCAAACAAGGACTTCATTGAAATTGAATTTGATTATTAATCTTTCACTAAATCTTCAAATTTCAAATCTTTCATGAATCATTGAAGGGATGTTTTGTAAACATAGATAAGAAAAAAACATAATAAAAGTGGAGAAAAAATTTTCAAAGTATTTTCTTAATAATTAAGGCAGCAGGAACATATGTGAAGCTCGATTAAAGACTTTCAGAGGCAGACTGGAAAGTGTGGAACATAAGCAATCGATTTCTAGACTGCTCTCTTCGGCTCACAGACTGAATTTTTCTACGTTTCATGCAAGACTATTGGAAGTACTGTTCTTGAAATGTCTAATCAACACTATCTCTCTCTCTCTCTCTCTCGATGCAATTTAAATAATTATTTTTAGTGCCACATGCACCTTAATTTTCCAGGTTTCAGAGAGAAAAATTCCAAACAGAAAACTATTTCTACACTTAAATTTTAATTTAATTAAAAGCACCTTTTTTATGTGGCATTATAAATATAAAAAACACTGTTTCCATTATAAAAATGACGGGCTGCATCAATATTTTTTGCGGCATATTTTGCTGAAAAAATAATCAAATGCGTTGACTTAATATTTATTTGTAAAAAAATATCTTTTTTTCTCAGTAAATGCAGATGCTATATGATAAATTGAATGGCCAGAAATGCTTATATTCGCGTACACTCAGCATGGCAGCTCGATGGAATAACTTCCTGACAAAAGAAAGAGCCGAGAAAAAAAAATAAAGAAAGACTTTTCAGTAAAAACCAAAATCTTTTATTCGTGTTCTAAGCAAAAATATTCAGATCACATAAAAGCATGATAAAAGTATAAAGTAGATGCGTTTACAGCTATTCATTTGGCCTCATGTCTGAAAGGATGAAACATCTGAAAAATTCTTACTGGTGCTTAATTAATCAAACAGCCATCAACTGCTTCTGTAACTTTACTTTTAAACCTCCAAACCCTAAACTAATATATATATATATATATATATAATTAACCTGTGATTGGCATCACATCTCTGAAATTATGCTTCTTTGTTTAGAAAACAAAAACCAAAACCAGGAGATGACTAGCCAACAGATTGGCATGTGTTACTATAAATGCAAATCAAAGAATAACAATTTTTAAAAGATGTAAACTTGAACATATATTCAGTGTAAATAGGTAAATTTATACATAAAAATTGAGCAGTGATTTTAGTTCTGTTCTTCTTTGCAGAGATAATGCTGCATGGAGAGAATAACACCGGGAGTTCAAAATATATAATTAAGAGACAAATAAGTGAAATAAGCTTGCTGGACTCTTTAAAAAAAAAAAGCCCAAACTTTCATCATATTTACATACATTGCACTCAAATCCTCAATATGACATAAAAAATAGTATTTTTATAATTTTTTATGTACGTAAATATAAAAGTTTAGATAAGTGATATGCAAATACATAAGAATTATTTATGTGCTACGTACATATGTAAATTTCCCAAATAAAACTAATAAACAGGAGGATGGAATGGATTCCAAATCTTCCCAAAAAAAAAAAAAAATGTCTGACGCTATATAATTTTAAAGTTTATGGATATTTATTATTTCTAAACTAAGATATTGATTATTCTGTAAATTCTCCTATTTCTTAATCTTAATAAGGAAACTAATTAAGATTAGCTTGTAATTTATTGGCTAAAATTAAGAGAATGTTAATTATAAAATACAAATTGGGGATAAAATATTATATAATACCTAAAAACAGAAGAGAGAAGTACAAGTTCAGAAAACACGTTGAATATCAACAGTGAGTAAGAATAAACTATCATTTTAAAAATTATAATTAAAAGCAATATCCCTATCATATTTTTCATTATTTTGAAAAATATAATTTTTAATGATGTGAGTTTAACATGCCATCAAGATTTTCCCAGACAACATGATTGAATAATTATTTCCAATCAGAACAAAAACATAACAACAAGGACGTACGTTAAACTACAAAGTGTGTTTAGAAGATAATCCCCTTTAAAATAGATTACTAATAATAAATATAAAATTTAACCATGACATAAAATTAAAATTCTTGTAACCAGAAAATAGACAGTCAGGTTTCATTCAAAGTTGTTTGGATGCTAGCTTGATCAAAACAAAGCACTCTTCTCGTAACCAAGCAGCAAAAACTTGTTCGAAACCATTTATAAAACTATTAGCCAAGCTAGATGAAACCATGTTCCATAAGATTAATTAACTTATCTAAATCACCAATAAACAAAACCACTCCAATTTGCTCACTCACCTCCCTTCACAACTCTGCACGCCATTACTGCCTCCATCTTGCTCAATCTCTGAAGAAGGCTCATCATCTTCGTCCAAGAAGTCTACCCCATAAGCAGCATGGCCATGACCAAATGCCTTAACGTGATCCTTGAGAGATCTCTTGTGCTTAAAATCTGACCCACAAACACAATACCAAATCTTGCCGCAGTTTTTTTCATGTGTCCTCCAATCTCCTCTCACTGCAAAAGCTTTATTACACCTTCTGCAAGTGAATGGCTTGATGCCATGCTTTCTCTTGTAATGTGTTTGCAGGGTTCTGAAGTCCTTGAGAGGCTTGGACCGAGGATGGTCTATGTTGTTCCTGCAACCTGGAGCGCAGCAGTAGCATGGTAGCCTTAGCATGGCCGTCGGTTGGATTCCACGAAGAGATTCTGGTCCTTTTCTGTATTGCGAGCCATGTCCCCACATGTGCATCTGATTAGAAGATTATATATGTAGAATGAGTAAATTGATTTGGTTGTTATGTATACGTGCCAATATATAAGATAAAGTTCGGATTGTCAGAAGAATAATTAACTCAGAGGTAACTTATACTAATCTGTTTCGCATGACTGTAAGATATATGTACTTGGTATGCATTCAATCGAGCACATCTTTTATCTTTGTCTTAGATAGTTGCATGTTAGTTGTTGTATTATTCGTTGCCTTATAAAAAAATATTTGCCTTTCTTTTAAATAAGTAACTTTTTTGCATTTTTTTGAAAATTTATGTTTGTCACACTGCTAAATTTGGAAGAAAGATATTTCTTTTATGCAGTATAGGGTGAGAGAGAAAAAGATAATACTGGCAGAGTTTGAATGCAGCTCCTGAATAAATGGATAATATTGAGATAATTTATATTGAGATTTGAAGATATACATACAGTTTTACTTGGAAGTCATTTGATGATCAAGAGCACAGAAAGAACTGCATCTAGCTAGTGTTTTCACAGTCGAAAGACTACAAAAGCAAGGCCAACAGTAAAGTTCACTCCTAAATGTGCAAGAAATACTCTCTGTCTATCTCTCCCCTCTCTCTTATGGTGTGTGTGTGAGAGAGAGAGAGATAAACAGAAGGAGACCTTTATTGAATTTAAAGATTTGAAGCTGTGGACCAAACGAACCCGGTAATGGAGGGGTACTATTTTCATAGAGAGATTTATTTATAAAACAAAACCAAAAAGAAAGCTCAAGAAACATTGACTCTGCACAGTTCCATCAAATAAAGAATTGATACTTCACAGCAAAATCGAAACTGTAACAATCACCATGCAAGAAAGACAAAGTATTCAAAAGAAAATCACAAGCATAGAACAGAAGAAATTAATTGACCTGCATGTTATTGTATCTATTGAAGGTCTTGAGGCACACGGGACAGGAGAACTGTGTAGGCCCAATAAGGATCTGAGAAGGAGTGGGAATCCAGTACTGGCCTTTGTTGAGCTTCCCTATAGAATTCTCAGTGTAGGCTAATGGAACCTCTGCTTCTTCTTCAACAACTTCGGTCTCTTCTCCTCCTTGTTGGGTGCAGGAGACTTTTGAGATTAGATCTGCTGCGTTTGGACTGGGAAGTCCTATGTGAAGAGCCACTGTCACTTCCTCTTCATCTTCCTCATTAAGAAGTTCTTCTTTATGATGGAGAGTGGAAGAAGCTGGGCTCTGTCGGAGAAGAGGAAGGGGCTCTCTTAAGGGAGGAGAGGGAGGTGGGTCATTATTACAGTTAGTATAAGTGCAGTGATTGTGATGGAGGCTGGAGTTTGGAGGTAAGAAGGGATGAGGATAAGGAGGAGGCGGAGGAGGAGAATTGGAGGAGAAGGGGAAGTGATTGAAGTAACCTTTGAAGAAATTTGTGTATGGATCTGTCATGGTTGCAGGCTGTGTGATGTGCTTGTGGAAGGAGAGATCTCTTTTGGTAGGCAGGTCTTATTATAGGAAAGAGAGTACAGAAGAATAGAGAGAGAGAGAGAGAGAGAGAGAGAGAGAGAGAGAGAGAGAGAGAGAGAGAGAGGACTAATTAAAACGCCATTAAAAAAAAAGCAAGCCCTAAAGGGAAAAGGGAGGGGGGAGAGGAGAGCTATTAGGTGAGGTAAGCTCCCAAAAGATTTATGAACTTATCCTTTTTGTAAACTACATAGTTTTATAATAGTATTTAATATGTATTAATAAGACATTAATCCTGATAAAAATATGCAGCGCATGTAAAAAAAAATTATCGGCTAAAAGATGAATAGGACCAAAAGCGACTTTGAGATTTATTTTGAGGATAGAGCGAGCCGAACTCGAGCCGTTCACGAACAAAGAGTCGTTTTGACAATCCTAATCATGCAGTCATAAGATGTTAATAATTTGGACAAAATTTTAAACATCAATTTAATTTAATAATTTTATTCTATTTTTTTAATTAATACTTTTAATTGATTTTAAATCATTGTAGCCTTGCAGTCAATTAAATTTTTTAGTACTATTACTCATAAAATATATATATATATATATATACACACACACACACACACACGCACGATTTGTAGTATTTCGAGCCAAAACGAGCCGAGCACGAACTGATTTGTAGTATTTCGAGCCAAAACGAGCCGAACACGAACGAACAAATATTGTTCGTTCTCGGCTTGTTAACTTAGCGAACGAGCCAAACACGAGCTTCTCAACAAGCCGAACACGAGCTGTTCGCGAACAACGAGCCGTTTTGACAGCCCTATTTGAGGATATTAGGTAAAAGACAAGTTATGATTTAAATCATTTTCTTTTGTATTCTGAGAAACTATTTTATATAAGAAAAGTTGATCTTTGAAAGAAGATTTGTAATTAAGGAGAGGCTATGTTTTTGACAAATTTACATATATTTAAATCGACTATACTTTTTCATGATGTTTTGCTTGTTTTAATTTCCATAATAAATCCAAATTTTTACGGGCATGTGCAAATAATTAAATGTTGACAATAAGAAAAAATTCAAAAAAAATAATAATTTTGAAAAATTCCTTGTAAAATCTTGGTGAACGAAGATGGTCTCATGAGATTTTTGTCTGAGTAGATACGGAGATAGAAACAAAATACGAAAAATTCTTATAACTTTTTATCAATTAAAATTCTATTGATATTTATCATCGTAGGTAAGAAAATAAATAATTTTTTAGCTTTTATTTTTTATAACAGCTTATAGATATTTCCAAAAGATGCAACAACCTTAGAAACAAATAAAATACATTTCATTTTTTAAATTATTAAGTATATACTAATGAAACCTTGATTTTGGAATATTAATCCTCAAGGTGATTGGCTTCATAAAGTGATTATAAGCAGAATAAGGATGTGAATTATTTAGCGGATTATTCTTTATTTCAGTTTTTTTTTTTTTTTTTGGTTTTGTGTGCTGATCGTATTACTTTTATTATATTATAAATAATGAATGATCCATTATGTAATTTTGAGTACATGGGTCCACGTTTTCTCTTGAATTTGAAAATGGGTTACAAAGATAATCATGATAAATGTGCAACAGTGGTTCGTAGATAATAGTTGTAGCCTAGCTGTGATGAATGTAGTTCTCGATGAAAGCAGGCTACAAGAACTGTAATCGGTTGTTATGGAGGTGATAGTCGTCGTAAATGTTGTAAATGGTGTTTGTAGCGTTAACTTGTCACATAGAAAGTAGTTTCATGCTAGTTTGATCATATGAGACGCAGATTGTTGTTTCAGGAGCGTAGGTTGACCGCTGAGGCCGAAGTAGAAAGTTGCAGGAGTTGTAAGCCACGCAGGTTGTAGTTTATCACATGAGCTATAATGTTGAGATGTGACAACATTCGTAGATCGTGGGGGCCGGAGTTGGATATTACACGGACTATGAACCACATAAGTCGTAGTGGTGAGCTGTGATGACGTCCATAAGCCGTGGAGGCCAGAGTCAGGAGTTACTCGTGCTATGAACCCTATAGGTTGTAGTTAGTTGTGTATGCTATAATGGCGAGTTGGAATGACGTCTGTAGCCCATTATGGCCTGAGTTGGAAATTGTACGAGATATGAACCAAGTATGTTGTAGTTGGTCACGTAAATCATAGTGACACGCTGTGATGACGTCCATGTAGTCGCAGGGGCCTTAGTGTGAAGTTGCATGAGCTATGAATCTCGTATGTCGTAGTTGGTCATGTAGGAAGTAGTGGGGAGCTGTGACAAAGTCCATAGGCTGTGGGGGTCGAAATCTGGAGTTGCGCGAGCTATGAACCACAACATCCACAGGAACACTCATTTGTCCCACATGCGGGAAGGCGCTACACAATTTTTTGGGTTACAATTTTTGTGCGTAGAATAAATTGTTACTTCTTGGAAGGGAGAGAGTGACATCATTGCTGTGAGGTGGTGGTGAGTGGAGATGACGGCAGAGGCTAAGGGCGGCAATGACCGAAAGAGCCAACAATGAATTTGGTCTGAGGCGATGGTAACTGGAGTTGGCCGGAGGCGGTGACGATGGCAGGAGATGCTGAGGTGATCTAGGATGACTATGATTAGAAGGTGAAGGTGTCTGAAAGGTGACTGCAGCCGAAAGGCGGTGGCAGCATGGCTTGTGACTGCGATGGCGGCCTGAGACGGCAGCGGCAGGAGGCCGAAGGTGGTCAGAGATGACAACAACCTGAAGACGGGGATGACCTGAAATGATGACTGTTGTGAGGTGGCACCTATGACTTCAGCTAGAGGGCAACGACGGCTGGAGGGGTGGTGACAACCAAGAGGTGACAACGGTGGCCTAAGATGTGGTGGCGTCATGAATGCAATGATGACCTGAGATGGCAACAATCGAAAGGCTGCAGAGGCTAGAAGATGGTGGCGGTAGTGGCTAAAGGGCGGCGACAATGGCCTGACGTGGCAGCAGCGGTCGTAAGGCAGTGACATCTTGAGATGACGACGATCAACAAGTAGTGGCGGTCAGAACGCAATGGTGGCTCTAAGGCGACGATAGTAGCGACAACTAGAGGAAGGCGACAGTGGTGGCCTAAGACCGTAGGGGCGGCTGTAAGGTGGCGGCAACTTGAGACAGTGATGTAGGAGGCTAGGCTGCAGCTAGAGGTTTAAGTGAGTCAAGCCGACTCATGAGCCCACTCGAGGTTGGCTCGATAAGTGGCTCGTGAATTGAGCTCTATAATCTAACAAACCAAGCACAAGCCAGCCCCATCTCTATAAGCTAACAAACCAAGCTCAAGCCAGCCCCATCTCTACTTGTTAGCTCGTGAGTCGGCTCTTTTAAAAACATGTTAACATAAAATATACTTAACATATATTAAATTTTAAAAAAATTATCTTGAAGTTATTAAAAATGTTAAGAAAATAAAATTTCTTATTGTATATTACGTGATTTCTTATTATTTATCTCGTAATTCTATTTGTAAACTTATTATAAAGTTATTTATAAAGTTAAATTTAATATCTTTTTCTCTTTTTTATATAGAATAAGCTGGCCTCAAGCCGCCTCGAGCTCATAAACTTAAGCTTGAGCTTGAGCTCGAGCTCAATAAAATCAATCAATTTCAATCTCAAGTCGAGGGAGGCTCGAGCTGGACTCGACTCTTTTACATCCCAAGCTACAGCTCCCTTTTATGGAAACTTTGTTCTCTCTCTCGCTTTGGGTCTTGGTCCCCTTTCATGAGGGGATTGGGGCTCTTTTTATAGAGTCCAAATTGCAAATATGGAAAGAATCCAATCCACTTTGATAGGACGTCCCAGAGAGATCCCCATGATTGGACGGTGTTTGGTGGACCTTTGATTTTCTTAACGATATTAGAATCGAGCGATTTTGGGCTCGATGGATTCATCTTGCCAAGATGCTCAATTTGTCTATAAACATGCAACGTTAGACATTTGTTTGACTTTCCAATTATGTTTGAAAAACTTCAAAAAAGTAGTAAAATGACTTAATTTGGGCTCGATTCAACTCAGATTAGGTTGATTTTTGTATGTTTGGTCCATCTCGTCGATCCAGTTAGTTTGACTATAATTTTGCTCTTATCAGAGCTCTAAATGATTTTGAATCAAAATTTAAACGTTCTTTAACCTAAAATTTTGTCTCGGGATTCATGTCATGCCTCAAGATTCGTGTTGACTCTTTCATCCATTTTTCAAATTATCACTCAAATATCAAAATTCCAGTTAGAACCACAAGTCATAATAATTATATTTATTAATTTTTTAATAATTTGATCATGGCATATCTAAATAAATCGATTTGATTGTTCAAAAAAATCACTTGCTTGTTATATTTGTAAATATCAAAATTTCATGTGATATGTATTTATTTTGAAAAAAAAATTTTAAAAATGTGCCTTAAAGATTTCTCTACGTAAATTTGTGAGTGGGAAAGAATTAATCTACACAATATTTGATGCAGATGGAAAGGATCAAGATTTGATGAGTGTAAAATAATAAAGAGAAAGGAGGCCTAGAATATCACACCCCAACCAACTCAAACTAAATAAAGTATCCCCAAAGACATGGTTGGAGACTTGGGTTGGATGCTGTCTCCCACTAATTCGTATAGTGAGAGATGAGTCTATTTTATAGTTTGTTTACCTACAATATCTAATAATTGACAAAAAAAATATTTTAATTTGTCTTTTTATTTATTTTGAATTTATCTATACTTAAAATTATTATTATTTAATATTATATAACAAAAATATGTCAAGCTAAATTTCTTAGAATGACTTGCAACTTAGAAGACCCGTAGCTGGACGACCTACAGTTTGAATGACAGACTCATACATGAAAAATATCTGAAACACCCCTTTAACACCCCCACTAAAGTAGGGGTCAATATGTAACTTCATATTGTATCATTTTCCCTATAAATAGGGGATTAGTTTTATGAATAAAATAAGTTTGAGAGGCTCCGAAAGAACCCAATTACCTCATATTAATTTTTATTTACTATGCACACTTTCTTTGCCTCTCTCTTTCTACCTCTGGTTCTCTGTCTCTCGAATGTCCTACGCAATATTCATTGGATGTGATTCACAGACAAGTCATGATTCAACAAATTAATTAATTAAGAATTCCATTTCTATCAAAGGTTTTTTAAATAAACATTTAAAAGAATTTGTTTGAATTCAATAATTGTATAATTACATGAATTAATTATCAACGAGTCTTTTAAATACCAATGGAGCACGGGTCAGTTTCATGCTTTCGGCTCGACTCCAGACTCCAGACCAGTCCACCACCACCCACCGACAGTACGCTGTTTGAGTCGGCTCACCTCAGCTAAACTCGTATTAAATTCTAAAGACGCAATTATTGAATAATTAAGACGAATTTGGATGGCTCAATAGTTCACTATCTTGACGTTTTGTATATAAAAAATATTTTTGTATGTGAATTTGAACTAAGCGAAGTTTTGCAGAAATATCAAATATGGATATTGCTGTACTATTAAAAATTAAATAAATCACAGTACTTTGCTCAGTTGTATTACAATTAAAACTAGGTTAGTGATCGTGCATTCAGATTTGGATGAAATGGTGGTCCTAATTACAGTACACCAAATTACAGCCGTTAATGATTCAATTTCGAGCCGAGCTGGGGTCGGCTCAAAATTGGCTAAAAAGAATTGATCCAAAATATTGGCTCGTAGCCTGGCTCGTTTATTTTGATCAGTGCCAAAATTCAAATCAATTTTCGAACCATTAACAATCTTCGAGCTAAATTCGTTAAATTCGCAGTCTTAACATCACTGTGGCTTATTAACGCTCTGACTCGGCTCGAAAAAAATTTGATTCAAAATTTTGACTTGTAGTCCAGCTCGTTTAATTCGATATGGTCTAGATTCGAGCTAAAACTTGAACCATTTTTCAAGTGATTAATGTTCTTTGAGCTAAATTCACAATCCTAGACCAAATAATAGATATCGCAAAATTAATACATTTGAAAATAAATAAATAGTTATACATAATAAATACAGCCCTGGACCAAATTTATGACTATTTATTATTTGAAAAACCAAATTTATGACTATCTATTATTTGAAAAACTATTACATCAGATGACTCGACATATAGAGTTGCTTGCAGAGTCCAATCTCGAGCTTACACATGGAAAACTGTAGCCCACCTGCATAAAAAATTAAAATAAGATTGAAAAAAAAATGTTTAAGCATAGAGGAATATTCCCCCCATGTTATTTCGCGTTATTCAGGTGTTATTGTGGTGGTATTCATGTATTATTGTGTTATGAGAATATTTTCGGTTTTATAATAATACAATATGACATTAATATCACAACAATAACACCTGAATAAAGTGGAATGACATGGGAAGAATATTCTCGTGTGTTATCGGATTGTATCACAAGAAAACAAGTATTTTCTTTTCTGTCAGCTCCACATGGATGTGATTCATGGGAATTCGGATGTATCTCTACACGTAATAATTTTTCCAATAATACAATGAATAACGCGAAAAATATTCAGAATTACGCGAAGGGAATATTCCTATAACACAGTCGAGCCGGGTCACACTTTTTTAATGCATTATTATTGTGTTGTTCATGTGTTATTGTTATGTTATTAAAGTAATATTTTCTGTCTTATTCATGTGTTATTGGTATTATTATTTAAAGAACAATAATATCTCAAAACCAACTCTACAACACATCAATAATACATGAATAACGCTAAGAGAATATTCCTATAACACGGTTGGGCCTAGTCGCGCGTTTTCATTGTTTTTTTTAATTTTTTATAGAGGTGGGCCCTGGCTTTCCACGTGTCAACTCTAGATTTAACTCCGCAAGCAGCTTTGCATGCGGAGTCCTGATGTAATAATTTTTCGTGCTATTCGTTATGAAATTGTTATTATCATAGCTTTAATCATCATTGAGAGGAGTGTGCCTTCCACTTTAAAATAAATAAATAGTTCTATTATGATTAGAATATGGATATGCGAAATTATAGTTTTCATGCGAGAGCTGTTGTGTGATAGTTTTTAACCAGATTGTTGAAGTTATTAGTGCATTAAAGCTAATATTAGGTTTACATTTTCATGGAGGTTACTCATTTATCGCCTATTTCAGCCTTGCAACTCCCCTGTCGTTCCATAAGAATAACTTCTGTTAAGGTCTTAACCCTTATTTGATCATGATAACCATAGCCCCCCTTCTTGTCAGTATTTAAATTATCATCCAAATATCATAATTCATAATAAAAAATGAACACTTATCGTTTGTTTAATCATATCATGCTTAAATACATAGGTTCATAGTTAAAAAAAATTTATTATTATTAGAAATTTTTTTTAAGAATATATCTATTTATTAGTTTATTACTTGTTTATTTTATTTATTGTTAAATAAATTATTATTTTAAAATACTTAAAAATAATTATTACATGTTTTAGTATTTAAAAAATCATATTTAATTTTAAAATAAATATAAATAAAATAAAATAAAAATAAATAAAAACAAAAGGGATCACAAATGGCGCATAAATTATTTCATCACTTTAATGTGATGACGTAGCTTCCTTATAACAAGTCCAACACAAGTTATCTCATAAAAAACACTGCAATCATCACATAGTGAATAATTATGCTTAACAATAACACAAATGATTTTATCAATCATACATAATTGTAATATTTCTTTTTTACTTCTAAATATGAATTGATACGCTGTAAACAAATTTTTATTATTCAGCATAAATTTTAAAATAAAACACAAATCTCGAAATAATATTTTTAGTAAGATATATTCAAATTTTGATAAAAATGTTATATTTTTATTTATGACTCACATTTATTTTAATAACTTATGAGATTTATTTTTGATAACTTAAGTTATTAATTTTCATAACTCATAACTTATGTCATAAATTATGACAACTTATGATATTTATTTTGATAACTTAAGTTATTTATTTTC
>NW_018165050.1:65717-66475 GCF_001263595.1 Phalaenopsis equestris
TTTCTTATTCTGTATGTTGATGACATCTTGTTGGCTACTAATGATCTTGGCTTATTATATGAAACCAAGAATTTTCTCTCTAAGAACTTTGAGATGAAAGATATGAGTGAGGCATCCTATGTGATTGGAATTGAAATATTTCGTGATAGATCACAAGGATTGTTAGGGCTGTCTCAGAAAATATATATCGAAAGAGTTCTTAAGAGATTCAATATGGAAGGTTGCTCAACAAGTGTTGCTCCAATTCTGAAAGGAGATAAATTCAGTCTTATGCAGTAATGATTTGGAACATAAACATATAAACAAATGGAATTATGCATCTATTGTTGGAAGCTTAATGTATGCTCAAACTTGTACCAGACCAGACATTAGTTTTGTTGTCGGGATGCTGGGCAGGTATCAAAGTAATCCAGGAATAGATCATTGGAAAGCTGCAAAGAAAGTTTTGAGGTATCTACAAGGAACAAAGGACCACATGCTCACTTATAGAAGATCTAAAGATCTTGAAGTGATAGGATATTCAGATTCAGATTTTGCTGGATGTGTTGATACCAGAAAATCAACATTTGGCTAGTTGTTCCTTTTGGCTGAAGGAGCAATCTCATGGAAAAGTGCGAAGCAGACTATCACAGCTGCTTCCACTATGGAAGCTGAATTTGTGGCTTGCTTCGAAGCTACAATTCAGGGTTTATGGCGGCAGAATTTTATTTCAGGACTTGGAATTGTCGACAGTATTGCCAAGCCGTTGAAAATTTATT
>NW_018165050.1:67030-96591 GCF_001263595.1 Phalaenopsis equestris
TTATATTTTTATTTATGACTCACCATTATTTTAATAACTTTTGAGATTTTTTTTTGATAACTTAAGTTATTAATTTTCATAACTCATAACTTATGTCATAAATTATGACAACTTATGATATTTATTTTGATAACTTAAGTTATTTATTTTCTTAACTCATAACTTATGTCATAATTTATGATAACTTATGATATTTATTTTTGTAACTCTATAACCCCTAAAATAAATAAATGTTACTAACTTATGTCATTGATTTTATTAATAAAAATCAATTAATTTATTAAATTATCATAAATCCTATTGGTTAGTAACCCCATTGATGGATGGTGGATAAATAGAGCATGAATTTGAGAATGGATCCTCTCTCTACCCAACACACCTCATACATTTCTCTCCATCAGAAAGTACAGAAAGTTTTAAGGGATTAGAGAGAGAAACTCCATCTCTTCAAGATCAAATTTGTTCATCATGAATACAGATATGCGTCATTTTATTTTTACATATGTAAAAATCATGAATTTAAAAGATCTTGGCTATTATGTACTTTTCTTTTGTAATTTGTGTATAAAGTTGAAACATGAATTTTCTAACAAAAAAGTCATCCATAACTTCAATTTCAAGAAACTTATAGTCAAAGTGACCGGTTCGATGAGAGGAACATAATGACATCAAAGTTAGTCCAATCTGAGTTAAATCAAGCCTAGATCAAGTCATTTAACCGTTTTTGGAAGATTCTTAGACAGATTTGGAAGGTCAAATGGATGTCGAATCTGCAAGTTCATAGTCGAATCGAGCATCTCCATAAAACGAATCCAACAAGCCCAAGATTAGTCAATTTTGACATCACTAAGACAACAAAATGTTCGTTAAACACTGTCTAATTGAAGGAAGCTATCTAGATCGTTTAATCAAAATAATCGTATTCCTGCATTAATGCATCCAAAACAATACAAATAGAGCTTCACTCCTCTCATAAGAGAGAACTTAAGCCCAGATAGAGAGTCTGAGGTCTTGAGAAGGAGCTGCCGCTCAGCATCACCACCGGACCATCGCTGACTACCGTCGAACACCACTGCCGACCACCGCAGTTGGTCGACAATCGACCGTTGCCAACTGCCGTTAACTACTGTCAAATGCCTTCGACCACCGCCGAACTTTATCGACCACCGTCGAACTTTATCGACCATCGCCGACTGCCGCCGACTACCGCCTACCTCTATTGACATCCGTCAACCGTCGTCGACCACCGCTAACCACCATCGATTACCACTAACGAGATGTCGTTAGTCAACGTTGTAATATGAAAAATATAGTTACCATTTCTCCTATGTGAGACAATAGATTTCTGTAATCATCAATTAATAGTGGATTTTCGCAACTGAGCCAGTCCCCGCATGTGTGTTGAATTCTCCTACAATGCTAAGGCAATAACTTATTACTCTACTTCCGTGAGTTTTCTAGCACGCATCAAAAATAAATGCATTAAATAGAAGGAAATTAAACTCCATCGTGGCCACGTATGGATCTGGAAAGCAACCTGCAAGTCAGCAAACCGGAAGGACGACGGGGAGGAAGAAGAGAAGGAAAAAAAATGGTGTCTGTAGCTTATGATTAACTCTTTTTAATCAAATGATAATTGTACTATTTTTAATCATAAAAAAATTATTAATAGTGCTCGATGTGGATATAAGCTTTTTAAGCGATTTAAATTGCCAAAAAATATTCCTTTTTATGTAAATTACTTATTAAGTTGGAGATATCAAAAAAGTTTTTATTGCGGATACTTCGTTTGGTGGGTTATCCACTAATCATAGGACCTTTCATAATGGTTTTGGGACCGCTTCCAAGAAAATGCAACGTTATACATTCCAATTGTTTTAACCACAGCCAATATATAACAGCAGCTAAATCTATTATAATTTGCAGTTGCGGTTAAGGTTATAGCAACATATAGCTACAATTGATACTATCATTAAAAGCAAGAGGTAGGTGATATAATGATGTTATTATAGTGATATTATAGTCACAATACTAATATATCCGCACCTACTTTTTTCGTACATAATATTTCTTCCAAAAGCGATCACAAAATTACTTCTTACTTCTCAAATATTTTATTTCATCAACTTCTCATTGTAAACCCATTACCTGATCATAATGAAATTAATATTTCAATATGTAACTAATCACGTCTCGAAACTATTTGTCGTATGTCAGCACCACGTACACGTGCTCTCTTTCGTTCAAATTCTATAAATTGACTCACAGTGAGGAGACTTACTATTGGTCTGTATAGAAGAACAAGTTGAAACTATTAATTGGATTTGAATTCTAATCTTCTATAGGATAGAGATAATTATTCATAAAGTTAAACTGATTTGTAAGGATTTGGTTGAGAGAGAAAGAGAGAGAAAATGTTGCTATTGCCAAAATTAGAGCAATCTCTATCATCTTAAGGATTTGCAGATCATCTAATGATGTCCAAAGTCAACCTATTATGTCATTCCTAGCTTGGGACAACAATTGTTTGGCCTAGTTAACAAGTCATGAAAGGCGCAAAAAAAAGTGGCAACCAAGAGTTTGTTTGGGATAACTGCAATCGTTTGAAAAAAAACAACTATAAAAAATGTTGATGTTCAATAATTTACAGAGACTATTATAATTTTTTTATTTAAAAAAATCATAGTAAAACTTTCTAGTCATTTTGCAAAACGCAGTTTCTCATTATAATTTTTTCAAAAAGCAAACAAAACACAATTTTATCAAATGTCACAAAGTGCGGTGAAGCATCGCGTCACTGCCACACATTCGCACTAAGAGCTTGTTTGGGATCACTTTTATATTTTACTTTTTACACACTTTTATTTTTTATATCTAAAAATAAATTAGATTGTTGTTGTTAAAAACAAATTAGATTATTTTTAAAAATAATCAAAACATCTAAAACTTATTTTTGAGTGTTCATGTTATAACATATCAAATATATTTAATTCTAAGTCAAAAATAAAAATTAAATAAAACAAAAACAAAAGACCTAAAGTTATCCCAAACAACCCTAAGTTAATCACAATTTTGTTTATCATCTTTTATTAAGAACTAGATTATATTTTACTATGTATGATTTAGGAAAGAAGATTATTCTCTTTCCCTCATCAATTCAGGGAGTGGATGGGCAGAATGAAATGATTGGAGGCATTTGGGCAAACCCCATTACCTCCTTCCCTGCTTTGCCCCTTTGCGCCCTCTCCAACTTTTGCTCTGCGCATTTCATTTTGGGGCAGTATTCAATTCGCTCTTTCCCCCTAAATGATTGATGCTTAAAGAGATGGATGGGTCACCAAAGATATGAAACCTCACATTGTACAGCAAAACTATTATTCCTCTCTCTCTCTCTCTCTCTCTCTCTCTCTCTCAAAATCAGACATCTAGGGTTTACTTTGTCAATGGCATACCTTTCAAATTCCAAGATTTTTATGACATGTCCATAACCATTTGGGTGGAATTAAATTCCAACTTTCCTGTCATTCTCTCTCTCCATCTCTACCTTTTATTCTGTCATTTTCGATCATATTTACGCTGTAATGGCCTATTAATTCTTCTAGTTGGCTGGAGCAAATATGAGGTGGATACTAACTTTATATTCTCTTGGGCCTACCTATGAAGAAGGCACGCCAAGTTGTTCCCCAGCAATAGAAGTTTTGATGAGTTGAGCCGAGCTCGAGCTCCATTTAAGCTTGATCCTGATTAATTAATCGAGTTCAAGCTCAAGTTTAATTTTGCATGTTCGAGCACGAGCTTAATTTAGTATGAAAGAGAGAGAAATATTAATTTAATTATTTAAGCTAGTGTTATGATGAAATGAAAAATAAAATTAATATTTAGAAGATAATTAATAAAAAAAACATTTAACATAAAATATAAATATATTTTTAAAATATTGTAAAAATTTAAAGAAAATTTTCTTGAATTTTAGTATATTTAAAGTTCTTTTAATTAATTATTTTTTAAACGAATCAATTCGCGAGCTGACGAATTGAGTCGGCACAGGCTTGAGCTTGGCTTGATAACTCAATGGCTTCAATTCACGAGGCAGTTATCGAGTCAAGCTCGAGCTAACTCGAGTCAATTTGGCTCACTTACAGCTCCTAATTGGCAGCCATATAATTAATTTTGATTGTCCGGAGCAATGAGTCAAAATTATGAAAAAAAAAAAAAAGAATCTTTTTTAGTAAGAATCTTTTTTAGTACGAAGTTGTTCCAAACAATCTTTAAAGGACTACTTAATTGGAAGTGTTGTTTTTTATGCAGTGTATTGCAATTTCAATTAAACATGACTCTAGTAGTAATTTCTTATGTCTTTTCACCTCCATTTCATCTTAAGATTATTTTAATAACCCACTAAACATAATCTTACCAAATCAATCACCCTTCATTTATCCAAATCGCCTCATCAAGAAAAAAAGAAAAATAGAAAAGGAATTATATACTAAGCAAATTTTAATATTTATCACAATATTACATATCATAGAATATAGCCTCTGCCATACATTTAGTATAGACCAAGAAGTATGAATGACCAACACAGAGTATTTCTTATACAATAACTTGTTTTAATCACTCTAATATATATAAATCTGAATCTGGAAACTTTACAAAAAGCAATTCTAAATAGTTTTTAAATCAAACTTTGGTGGCACTACTGGAAAAGAATTTTCATCCTGAGTCATGATGCAGTTTTTCATCATGACTCCAATCAGGATATGTCACTTGTACATGCAAGCCCACCCATATATTAAATTGGGGGCTTGCATGTACACATGACAGACCCTGATTGGAGTCCTATGCAAAACTGTATCAGGAATCATGATGCAATAATTTTTTCACTACAGAACCAACGATCCTGTCTATGAACTCAATGACTCAGCAAGAAAATCTACTTTAGGAGGTGCAAATGTTCCTCACATTTTCCCTAACTCTTGACAATAGAATATAAAGTAAGTACAAGTCATTGAGCATTTGTTTGATACTTTCAATCTTAGCAACAACATCAAAAGCATCATAAATAGGGTGATAATGATAATTGATATAATGAGTAATTTTGGGATCAAGGATGCAAGCAATAGAAATCAACATGTTATCGAATGGCATAAATGTAATCCTAGAATATTGAACACTTAAATATACAATTGATGTATAGAAACAAAAGCTAACTACTAATGATAAAGAGAAAAATAGTCCCTAAAGTTACCTTTTAAAAATTTGTGCAAAAATTAAACCACAAATTTTGAACTCCAATTGTTGTGATCAAATGGGATAATGAGAATAATATATCATTTCCAATATTGGAAATACTATGTTAGAATGGATCCAATTAATAAAAATAAAGATTTTAATTTATGTCCATGTTATCAGAGGTTTTTGTTCTGCCTAATTTGGATGAAATAAGAATTAATTAATTCTAAAATATAGTATTCCTATAAAGGCAAGCTCTTACAATTAAAAAATCAGTTATATTTATCAAATTTAGCCTCCACAACGATAGCCATATCACTCACAACGCTAATAAATAAGGGATGCCAAATACACGTGTGTGTGTGTGTGTGTGCGCGCGCGCGCGCGGGCGCGCCACGTATTTTGCCTGTTGGTTGCATCCTCGGTGTAAGACCCCTCATGTCTGAGGTTCAAATCCCCTCTGGCACAATTGGCCTTAAGAAGGTGGTGCTCAACTTGTTAGGCACATTAGGTATGGGTTAAAAGCTCGTATAATAGCCTCTAGTCATTCCTTATATATATATAGTATGAGAGGACCCAAAAAAAGGTGCCCTACCCATACGATACATCAGACACTAGCATCCTAAAAGGATGAAACATAGATAAAACACAAAAAAGGAAAAAAAAAATAAAACTTATAGGAAATAAGCTGCTAGGCACGAGTCAGCTTGGTCTTGCCTCTATCTCTGGTTCTAGGACCGGAGACAACTAACAAATTGTTGAGTGTCGTTCCATTACCCGAAGTTACTAGGGTATCATCCATTAAGTTCCCAAGCTGGGGTGTGCCTCCATTCTTCTTTTTCTTTCTAGATGTGTAAACCTGTCATTCCTCATCCGACGACTGGCTCATCTGATCAGTGTGGTCAACAGATTGTTGGGCATGTAGGAGAAAATGAGCCCCCACCTTCTGACTATCAGTAACAACATTCTGATTCTGAAGAGATTGTGTCTCCTCAACACCTAATGCATCCTGGGGATGTAGAGCTTCAATATTATCCTGATTATCGGACCTAAGTAAACCATCTGCCAATATATCAGTCGGAAGAACATAGACAATATTGTCTCCGATAGTGGGAGGGGGAGGTGGCATCGTGTCAATCGGTGTTTCAATAGTCTGTGGAATGCACTCAGGAGCGGAGGAGGGACAGGTATGAGGTGGGGCAGATCCACAAGCGTTTTTACTTGAAGGTTTTAAATTCGGATGCAACTGATAACATTGAAAAGGAGAATGTCTAAACATATGGCAGTGGGTACAATAAAGTGGTATCTGTTCAAGTTCTGCTTGCTGCCAAAATCATTGATGTTGTGTGTCAATCCATATTTCTCCCGGAAAAAGTAAACTAATATCTTTTTCTATCAAAATTCTGGCTTCTAAAGGCCGAGTCAGATTTACTGTAGACATGTCAACTTTGAGGGGTTTACCGTATATCATCGTAAAGCGAAGAAAAGCTCTTGATCAAAAAGATAGATCTTCAAACCTGGGAAGCGCAACCAAACAGGAATGCTAGGAGGTTCAATACGAGGGTCAAAATCCACCGTCCATTTTCAGTCAAACAGGAATGGTAGGAAGTTCAGTACGACGGTCAAAATCCACCGTCCATTTTAAAACTTTCATCACCTGATTTTCTATTCGAAGAACTATTCTCGCAAACAAATGCGTGTAGTCTTCGTCATTTGATAATTGAATAAGAATATGACGACCATCCAATTTACCGATCTTTCAACTCCCTTTCAGCTTCATTTGCTCAAAGTCCTTTCGAGTTAGCTCAAGTTTAGGGTTTCCATAAAGAAACTTTACTACTAACAATAGTCGGTAGGGTGGCACAGCTAGGGTTGAGATTTCTGCCTCAGTGAGAAAGATTGCAGGTTTGCCGTTTTTACGGGAAGCTTTTTTGAGAAATCCAGTTTCAATGCCAAGGGCAAAATTGTCATGGTATCGTTGCGGAAACATATTGGACGGAAACATATTGGCGTGGCGGAAACATATTGGAAAGAGGGTCAGAGACGGGGTTATCACTGGCGAGGGCAGCGGCGTAGGAACGCCCTGATGCCATTTCTATCGATCGGCACAGTCGCAGACGATCGACACGCCGCATTTTCTATCGATCGGCACAGACAAGCCCTGTGTTGTTGGCGCGAAGGAACGTCGCAGAGAAGACGAGCGCAGGGGAGCGAGCGAGCGAGCTAGCGAGCGTCAGTTGACGACGCAGAGGGCGCGTCTTCTCTGACGCAATCGACGCCGCCAAAGCAATGGCAATCGGGGGCAGCAGTGACGATCGAAGCTAGGGTTCGCCATAGGGCGGAACCCTAGCAGAGCGACGGGACGACGTGTACATGAAGTGTTATATTAGTTGTGGAAAATTATATATATATATATATATATTGTCATAAATTGGAAACGGGGCCTACTAAATAAAGCTTTAACATCTACTAGATGCGACATCATTAGCAAATGCAATATCAAGTGTGATTGTGATTTTTTTTTTTTTTTTTAATTATTTTTTTTTTAAAATTTTAAAATTTCATAAACCACTTCAGAACTAACTTCCAACACTATGTGGTGAATCAAGCTTATTAAAACTTATTATGCTTGATTGAAGTTTCATCTCAGAGTCAACAAAATATGCATTGTAATAAATATAAACAATAGTTTGGTAGATTGGCTGGAAATCTAGAGCTCACAAGTGGAATCATATCCACAAAATTAATAAGATTTCTCTTTAATTTATCCATCTACATTCTGGTATACTTCCCTACACTCTTCATGAATTGTTAATGAGAATATTTTTTAATGTTAGAACTCATTTTGTTGAAACTTAGAATAGACCTGCACAATTTTATTGATAGAAAAGATATTTAAACTCAATTACAATAAGCATAATAATGAAAACTAATTAAAATAAAATAAAATAACAAGGAAAGAAATAAAATATAATAAAGTAAACGAAGAAAAATATAATTAGGGAATAAAATCAAATAGTAAGTACTAATGATGTATGGGATAGTCGTTATAATCTAACACTCCCTCTCAAGTTGAAGCATAGATAGTAGTCATGTTCAACTTTGTCTTGAAGTCACCGAACAAAGGGCGAGGCCAATTTTTGGTGAGGATGCTAGCTAGTTGACCAATGACAATATGAAAGTGCAAATCTCACCAGACTCAATCTTCTCCTTAATGAAGTGTATGTCGATCTACACATGTTTGGTGCGATCATACTGGATTGGATTGCGAGTAATGTTGATTGCAGACTTATTATCACATAACAGCTGAAGCGGGATGGCAGTTGGCATCGGAGTCCACAGAACATTTGTGTGGTTTGAGAGCTTCACAAATTCCTAAGAACATAAATCAGAATTCACTTATAGCACTGTTTCAGACAACAACATATTGTTTCTTGTTTTTCCATGTGAAAAGATTGCCCCATACAAATGAACAATACCTCGAGGTAGAACGCCGATCATGAACTGATCCGGCCCAATCGACATTTGTATACATTGCAATAGACTGAGAGGCGTGACAGAAGAAAAACAAATTTGAGCCCGGTGTACCTTTTAAGAAGCGGATAATCTGGTGAACAGCTTTGAGGTGGTGCTCGTAGGGGTCATGCATGAATTGACTCACTATTCCAACATATGTCGGGGCGAGTATGAGTTGGGTAGATGAGTTTTCCAACAAGACGTTGACAATTAGGTCTTGTTGACCGGTACAACATTGGAAATGTCAGATAATTTTCATTAGGATCTATAAGAATAACAATGGCTGGTTTGCAAAGAAGAATGTTGTTCCTATCAAAAGATCCATCACATATTTGCGCTGAGACAAACAACTTCCCCAAGATAATCGAGCCACTTGCATACCTAAAAAGTACCAAAGAGATCCCAGTTCTTCATCTTGAAGAACGAAGCAAGAATGTCTTTTAAGGACTCCAATGCTGGAAGATCGTTACCTGTAAGAATAATATTGTCAACATGAACAATAAGAACAACCACCTGGCTATTCAAGGAATGTAGGAAGAAGAGGGTGAGTTCAAATTGAGCCTGAGTGGAACCATGGCCCGCGACCACCTTTGTGAACTTATTGAACCAGGCTATTGGGGGTTGTTTTAGCCCATAAAGGGGCTTTAGTAGCATACACACTTGTCCTCTGGAAACGGTAGAATCAAAACCCGGAGGGAGAGACATCACGTCTTTTACCAGCTCTCCATTCAAGAATCAATTCTTGATATAAAGTTGAAATAAAGGTCAATCCAGATTCGCTACAAATAACAACAGGACCTGAATAATGTTCAACTTAGCCACTATAGTAAATGTCTCCTCATAGTCAACTCCATATGTCTAAGAGTATCATTTAGCGACCAATCTGTTCTTGTTGCGTTCAAAGGACTCGTCAGAGTTGAACTTGGTGTTGAAAATCCATCGACACCCTACAACTTTCTTATCCTGAGGCAGGTCCACAACGTCCCGCGTATGGTTCCACTGAAGGACATTCATCTCCTCCATTACGGTCGTTTCCCAGTATGGATCAGCAAAAGCAACCTCAATAGTAGCAAAGATAAGAATACTCTGTAGGTCAGCAATAAATTGTGGAAAGAAATATATTTTGTCATAGAATAGAGGGAGCATGTCAGATTGTGTACCTTACTCGGAGAACTCGTTTCCACATTTGGAGAGATCGTGTTGAGGATGTCATCCGAAATGAAGCCAAGGTTCTATAAAGAGGAAGTGAGATCCAGAGTAGGAGTATTGGGACGAGTTCATCAAGTGCAGACACGAATAATGGGAGGAGGTGATGGTGCATTCAACGGGACTGGTGACTCCTCAGTGGTAGGAACAATGGGATGACTATCAATAGGAGTGGGATAGGGACAATGTCGGAAAACTCAAGCTCCCCCTCAGTAGAGGTCGAGGTAGAAAAATAAGGAACACTTTCAAAAAAGGAGATATTAGAACTCATTTATATTTTGTTTGTAGTCGGATCAAGACACGAATACCCCTTTTGAGTTACGAAGTATCCAAGGAAGATACATTTTATGGATGTGGGATTAAGTTTACTCCGAGAAGGGAGCAGGATCAAGTTTACTCCGAGAAGGGGCAGTGTTCCAAACAAAAGCAGTGCACCCAAAAATTTTGGTATCTAATGTGGAGAAGACCCAATTGGTAAGGAAGTATAACATCATGACAGCTAAGGGGGTTCAAAACTTATGAATTTTGAAGGGGACTATTTATGAGATAGATGACAGTTAGAATGACATCGTTCCAAAAACGTTTCGAGATGTTGAATTGAAATATAATGGAGCGAGCAACGTCGAGGATGTGACATTTTTCCTCTCGACTACCACATTTTGTTGATGAGTGTCCGTATAAGGACTATGGTGGAGGATGCTTTTACTAACCAAAAATTCACTCAAAATAGAGTTGAAAAACTCACAAGCATTGTCGGTTCGAAGAACTTGGATTTGAATTTTGAATTGAGTTGACAAAGGTGTAGAAGTTTTGAAATGTTACAACGATTTCCGATTTATCTTTTAAAATGTAGACCGACATCATTCGAGTGTGGCCATCAATCAAGGTTAAAAACCACTATTTATTGGTGTAACTGGGAGTGCAACAAAGAACCCATATGTCACTGTGAATGAAGGAGAAATGAATGGAAGATGTGAAAGTGTGAGTTGGGTAATGAACTCGGTGATGTTTAACTAATTGACATTTCTCTCAATTAAATTTTGAGAGATATTTATTAAAAACATCAAAGATACAACTTTTTCAAATATTGAAAACGAGAATGTACTAAACGACAATGTAATAACATAATGAGACATTCAATGAGTCAAGATAGGCTACAACTTTTGAGTATTATGTCTTCACTCTTCGTGTTCTCTTTTTAGAAGTAGTAGAGTCTGGATACCCTTCTAACAGTTTCAATCATTCTCCCTGAACGACGATCCTGAAAAACACAATCATCGGAGGAGAAATTAGCAATGCAATCGATATCATTTGTCAACTTGCTGACGAATAATAAGTTACATTGCAATCGGGGAACATGTAAATAGATTTTAAAGTTAGATCGGTCGTTAGTACAATCGACCATTTACCAACAATGGGACTACATGACCCATCGACAATTCTGACGATATTTTTTTTCCAAAGTATGGATTGAAATTCGAGAAAGCTTACGAGCAGCCAGTCATGTGATCCAATGCATCTGAATCCATAATCCATGGACTATAGGAGGAATAAACTGTGAGAGTCATATGAATAGTACATTGTCGTACGTGAGAGGTCGATGGACTCGAAAAGACTTGATTGGCTCAAAAAAGCTTGGTCAATTGCTCTATTTGGTTCTTAAGGGATTTAGAGGATTCTTTGATATTCCGGGTAGGAATCGGTTGTGTCGTGTCTGGTTTAGCCATCTTCGTGAGTCTCTTGGCTGCAGAGGATTTGGTTGAAGGTTTATATGTCGGCTTATCGTGAAGTTTCCAATCCTTGTCCCGAGTGTGGTTGGGACTGTGATAGTAATCACAAGTAGGGTGACCAATCTGATATGGCATGGACGAGGGTTGAGCACTATTGTAGATTAAGGCGAATGATTCAGCTTAAGGGGTATAAGTGCGAGGATGCCAAGTCTTCTACTTTCTTCACGATGAATCTTGGTAAAAGCAGCGTGAGCGGAAGGAATAGGATCCCGACCAAGAATACAACTCCTGACTTTATCAAGGTCTTTGTTAAGATCAACAAGGAATCAGAACATACGATCCTTTTCTACGATCTTATGGAAGAGGGAAAAGTCAGTCGGAGTATCCCAAGTGTAGTCATAGTATATGTCGCATTACATTCATAGTGCAACAAGATCATTATAATATTGGTCATGAACTTGGATCACTGTTTTGCCTCCTGGATCTTCTTAGATACCTCATAGAGTTAACCAGAATTTCCTACATCATAGTAGATATCACAGACAGTCGTTCAGAGGGCACTAGCAGTAGAGAGGAACACGTATGAACTATCAATTGAGGTCTCCATGGAGTTTATCAGCCATGACATGATCATGGAGTTCTCCACTTCCCAAGCTCCATAAGTCGGATCAGTCTTTGGAGGCTCACGAATCACACTTGTGAAGTAACCAAACTTCTCACATCCTTTGATGAACAAAGACACCGCTTGGGACCATTAGAGAAAGTTATTATCGTTCAATTTCTGGTTTGTAATTAAGAAACTCATGTTGGTTTCCCATCCTCCAGTCTGCAAGGGAGCGGAAATTAAGTTGATCCTCTGGTGGAATCCAGAACACTTTCCGGAGGTGGTTCAGAGTTTAAGGAAACCACCATAATTTCGACTGAGCCAAAGGATATATTGTTGTGATTCTAAGCCATCGATGAATTTTGGTAGAATCGTGATAAAAAGATATAACTTCAGGATTGCAGGGAGCAGGACATTTGCAGGAAACCTTCCTAAAGAATAGTGATAACAGGAATAGAGGAGACCGACGACAAGATGGGGCAAACCAGCGATGCACGCTAGAGCAGAGGAGACTGACTGCTTGACCTTGCAGGGAAGCCGGTGATTGCGCAAGAACAGAGGAATTCTGCAGCAAAAGGAATTGGACAAGTGGAAGCTTGAACTGTGGGATTCCTGCAGTTTGTTGTGCCCGGTAGAGGTTGTCGCCGGATTCCTGCGTGAACCTACAGTTCGTTGAACCCGATAAAGGATGTTGCTCCTCTGATTGTCGTGATTCCTACAGGAACAGAGGATGTCGATAAGTTCCTAAAGAATCAGAGGACTCCTATTGTTTGCTTGAACCAGCGACTAGGAGGAGGAGGAGGTGGCGGCTGCAGGAACCGGTAGAGAAGGCATAATTTTATTGGCACGAGGAGAGGTATTTAAAGCCAATTATAATAAGCCTAATAATGGAAAGCAATCAAAACATAAAAAAATAATAAGGAAAAAAAAATCAAACATAATAAAACAAAAGAGGAAAAATAGAAACAGGGAATAAATTCAAATAATTAGTAATAACGCATGGGTATAGCCATTACAATCTAACATATTTAATAGAATTTTGAAACATAAATTTTCAACCATTATGAAAGAGAACTTATGCACAATAATCATCTTAGCAATGATATTTTTAACCCAATAATGCTAATAAGAAATGGAATCGCATACACAGTTCTCTTCAAATTTTTTATAGTTCGATTTTTTTTTTTTTTTCATTTTCATTTTTCCCAAGTGGTCTATTTTGTTATAACGATAATTTTTTGTATTCTTAGGAATCTAAGAAGTTGTGTTACATCTTTGTTTTACATATGACCGAAGGTAAACATAACATTTCCAATTTTTAACAGATTTTCCCTTTAGCTTAACACTAAGTCGAGTGAAATGATCACATATGTTTGATCTTTATTTCTTTCCTTCATTTATCTTCTACATCAACAACGTAAAAATAGATATGTACACTACAGCTGCATTGCCAGACTCTCACTGGCTAAATTTAATGCTAGACTCATTTTGGTTCAAATTGCTCGAAGAAGGTGAATCATACCAATTAATAACAACTAATTCTAAAGATAAAAAGATAAAATGAGATAAAAAACCATTGCAGAATAACAGTGTACGTGCACTAATAGAACAAAGATAGGTGTGTCAAAAATTGACCTTACACCAACTCGACTCAAAAAATTTGGTTTCGGATTGACCAAAATAATTTTCAAGTCAAGTTTGGGTTAGGAATCAGAACCAGTTTAATTTTTCTGGTCAGGTTTAGGTACAAATACACATGCAAGTACAATAGGACGAGCATAAAGCCATAGGTTACACGAAAATATCACAAAATCTAGCACATAGAAAGAGAAAAAATAAGCATAATTGTAGTTTAATACAGCAAGCACATCCGTAAATCATGTATAACCATTCACGTCAATGTATGTAGCGATGCATGGACTATAAATAGTAGTTCATGTCAGTGTAAGATACCAAAGTACTGATCAAGCCATTTCAGCTGCGAACAAATCAATAAAACATTTAAGCCTGTTTCACTTTAAAACATGTAAAGAGTCATAACAGTATGAATCAATATTAGAATTAATCAATACATTAGTACCATACGTCTACATCATTCTTTAGTAAATATAACGCATGTAAACAACTGCAAATGACATTCATTTATAATGCACTTAGCAATAAGTTATCATCAATTTCACTGATGAGGCTATCCTAATTATAATAGGCTGGGTGCCCATCAGCTAGAAGTATGCCTACCCATGTCAACATCCATCTAAGCATAGCATCCTTAACATCTCCCTTTAATTAATCAATACCTACAAATGCCCCATCTCTGTGTATCAATAAGACAAGCTCATTCCACTAGCACTCTTACGCAACATTGTACAATCAAACAATCAGAGAAAAATCATTTAGCCAATAATTTCATTGCATATATAAATTCGATAGCATTCATATAACATAACCGACACGTCCAAATCTCATACAGGTTATATATCGTGTCACGTATCAACAAACAATTCATGAATACTGATTTAAAATGATGGAAAATTATAAAATTGCATTGAAACATAAGAATTTGGAATATGCCAAAATTTTATGGTAAATTTTTTCAGTAAGTCGTCAAATCTTTGTTTCACAGAAGTTCATACAAAGAAAATATGAGGAAATATATGAGAATCAAAATCATCAAGTTTTGGGATATTAAAACGATAACATACCTCACAAAGAATATTTTGTTTCCAACTGGACAAACTTCTATTGACCCCTATGACCTCCAATCTCTTCCGTTCTCTCACCCTCTCATTCTCTATCTCTAAGCATCTATAAAAGTCATGGAATCATAAGAAAGCTCCTTAAAATTGGATAAGAGCATTTTGGGAGTAAAAGAGGGAAAACTATCACCAAAAAAAAATGTCCAATAAGACAATGATGAACATTTCAATACATGACTTAAAAAATCCTAAAAAATAATGCATAAAATATTTCCCTAATGCACAATATACTAGCACAAATCTCTCGCAATCAAACATAAAATGACTCCATAAAACTCATTCGCATAGGCTGACATCAATCGTAACCTCAATCATAGCATATCACAATTCATTGAATTATATACCTTTAATGAACCCGATCATACATAAAATGTTTGATTGTATGTAAGTCCATCTAGTGAGCAATTTGCTTGAAATACCATCAAATATGCATACAAAAGGCAATGATCAATCATGCATATACAAAAAATTGCATCCACAAAAAACTTTAGAAAGAATTAAAAATCCATTGTTCTATCAAGAAGAAGTCGGGTGGGTCACTACACAAGTGGGTGCTACACCTTGTTTGGGAAGAGGCACACTAAAGAGACAAGGGAGATGTCAAAGAGTCATCTCGAAGTGAAAGGAAGTGAGGAGAATTAAGTTGATGAGTGGTTTTATAGCCCTAGGGTCATGATAACATGAATCTGCACCATTTATTCATTTATTAATGGCTAAGAAAAATTATAGAAATTAATCCAAACCTTTATCATCAATTCATCAACATCTAAAGAAAACAAAAAGAGGAAGAGAATTGAAATCAAATGCTGCCATCGAACAAACTGAAATAGCTTCTATCATAAGAAACCATTAAACCATGCATTATTTTTATTTATATCCACCAAATATAATACATACACACACATAAAATATGGTAAAATTTGAGACAATCACAAGCTAGGTCGACCCAATCTATTTTTTTCTCAAAAATTTATAAAAAAAAAGTGTATTTTTTTGCTCAAGTATCAGTTGAATCACTTTGATTTGAGATAAATCTAGTCTTCAAGTAATCTTCAATAGCTAAACTCTCACCCCTAACTATAATAGATGAGGAATATAAACGCAGAGTTTAGTTGAATAGATTAGCTACCACTTGGGCTTCTTTGTGGGAGGTGAACATGGTAGATTCCCACTCATATGAAGCTCAAGAGTGAGTTTGCTTAGCTCTACAGAATATGGACTCTCTGACAAGGAAATAATCCTTTGGCACATGTCATTTCTTTAGCGTTCAATGCACTAAAACCATATTTGTTAGGAGCAACAATCACCCGCTCCACACTAATTAGTAGAGGCAATGGTTAGTTATAGAGGTGTGCCATGACCATTAAACCTTAAACTTGTAATCATTAATACTAAAAAGAGAAATTATTAAGCTATCTCCAAAAGGGTGTGCCATAACATCTAATTTAAGTGGGATTAATGCCAAAATGAATAATTGCAAGCAACAATGGCCTCACATTGCTATATTAGTCATTAAATGCTTTTTTTTCATTTTTGGTGTCAATCAAAGTGGCCCAAATTTCCTTGTCATTTTAGGCTATGTTATGGTAAATTTTTTGTTTTAATGTTCTTGAGAATAAAAAGAGGAGAATGTCAAATGATTTCTGACAGTCAAGTTGTCATTAGCATTGCAAAGAACCCTGTGCATCATGACTGAACCAAACACATTGAGATTCATAGACAGTTTATCTTTGAAAAGGTCAATAGTGTCATTATACACTTAGGGTCTGTTTGGAACAACTTTTTGTCGACTTTGCGTTTCAGAACGCCATCACAGTTCTATTTGGGGAATTGTTTTCTTCCTGCTTTCTAAAAATTTTTGTGATGAGAAACAGTTTTTTCAACCTGCCCTTTAAAAGTGTGGTGATTGTAAAAACTACTATCTAATTTTTTCAATATATAAATATATATATATATATATAAATAATTCTCACCGCAAATTTCTAAGTTGTTTTTTCCGCCACAGCTTTACAACTATGTTTTTAAGAAGCTGCAGTTGCTCCAAACAAACGTTTTGGGTTGGTGGGACAGTGCTACGCCGCGATTTTTTCTATTTGGCAAAATTTTTTCTATTTGGCAAAACTTCGTTTTGTCTGCGTTCTCAATACTAGCATGGTGAGAAAACCACAAAAATCTGTATTGTTTGTTGGTTTGTGTAGGAGGAGGTAATGAAACTACTATGAGGAAATCACATATCTCCAAACAAGGCATATAGTTGGCACTTTTAAAAACATCTATTTCTACACGAGCCTTTGCTAGACTCAAAATAGTTTAGAGATAATTTGAAAATCATTATTTGGGATTCCATGTTGCTTCTTGATTTTCATACTTTCAGATGACTAAAATAATACCAAACCAGTAAGCATACGGAGGCAAAGTTTGTGTTTAGTAGGTTTGGAGATTTCCGCTTAGGAATAATCTTACTACCTCAGCTCTGGATAAGACACTAAATTTAGAATCTAACAGGTTTTGTTTTCCTGCAGCTACTGAATAGTTAGCAAGCACCAAACACAAAAACGCTTACACTAGTTTAAACATGATTATAATTTTGTTTTTGCAAATTCATCTTTAAGAGAACCTATGAAATAAATTTCTTTTGATCAACCATGATCGGCTCTAGATGTCTTGGTTCTAGAAGATATAATCAACTCAACCAAATCTGAGAGAATGAGTTCTTATGTCTTGTTGGATTGTTGTTAAATGGTGGGCTGTATCAACTCATCTCTTGGAGGCAAAGAATCTAAATAGAGCAATCCAAATAGCTTTTTTATCCATTTTGTAATTTTCCAATTTTTTACTTTTTAAATAATTATTGAGCAAGAAAATTGAAATTTTTTCCCCTGAAATGGAGTTGGGAATGCTAAGAGATGAGCAATTTTTTTTTGAACTTCTTAAAATTATGACATTGTTTCTTATCTTTTGACTTTCTTTCTTTTTTTTTTGTTTACCTTCTCTCTCTCACCTTCTTTCAATTCACAACAAGTTATAAGGTAAATTCAATATTTTTTACCTTCTTCCAAAACTTTCAAATCAAACCTCAATATAAGTCTCATTACTTGGGTTTTGTGGACTGATTCGATTCATGATGTGATGATATCTGACATTAAAATGTTGTTGGACGTATGTCTTAACAAATACCAAAATGTCAAACTATGTTACCCAAGTATCCTTTCATCCTAGCCAGTTTTACTTTATATAGACCAAGAAGACCATTATGGATCATCCTAACAACAAGTGGATCTTCCAAAAAATCCTTTCATGTGGAGGAAGCTTCCTAGACTATAGCACTCTTGAGTATGTTGACCCCAACTTTGGGACAACAGCCCAAGTCAAACCCAAAGCAATCATTGCCACTCCACACTATATAGAGGCCATGATTTTCCAATTACTTACATTCTAAGTCTTTAAGTTATTTAGTCCATCTGATAAGGCAGAATATCTTCTATTGCAAAGTTATGTCACAAAATTGGCAGCTTTGTAGAGCATTTCACCTTGACCTATCAGACCATCTTGTACAAGAAAACTTGCAATTGGTAACAAAGATCCCCTAATTAAAAACCTAAGAAATAAAAATGTGTCTAACTATTATGCTCAGAGCCCATTGAAGACTTTGGGCTACGGAACCATGGAGCTTTGATGTTTGCAACCATCCCACAAACTCCTTTGACTATGGAAATTTATAATCTAGATAGGGTTTACCGACCATTAACCTATCTCCTCAATGTGCAAAAACAGTGATAAATTTTAAAAACCATTAATAACACGGGAAGTTATCCACAACATAATATCAGTATGAGTTTCATGACATTCTTAACAGACAGTACACTCCCAAAATTGGGAGGGGTGATTAAAAATAGGAGCTTAAACCCATGAGAAGCCTCAAACAAAAAATATAAAGTCCAATCTCCAATGTGAAGGCAAAATTTACAAATAGAGTTTCTCCGTTGTTTAATCAACCTCCTGAAAATTCATATCTCAAATCAACTTGAGCCAGTGAGCTTTTAGATCTAACAACAATAAATTCTCAAATGCCAAAGAACTGAGGTAGAAGAGAGAAAAGAATGGATAGATGGGCACTCCAAGAAATGAGGCAGCAATGCATATAGAAGATTACAGCAAAACAACTTCAAATGCTCGAGCCAAACTAGAAAAGTAGCTTCAACCAGTTTCCAACAAAATTGCAACCTTATACTTTACATGGTTATGAGAAAAGTATAACCTACGTTTCATTCTAAGATATACAGATTAAACTTCTAAGACAATGAAGGAAAGCATCAATTTATCATTCAAATCACAATCATTTATGCTCACGTAAGCTATTGAAACTGCAACTAACCATAGTAAAACTTTATAAGACTTTATGATTCCTTCCAAAATGATCGCTTCAATGCTCCATATCCATTCTATAAGCTGCAGGATCACTTGCCTCCCTCGACCTCCAAGAAGTAAACTCCAGTTCCTTTTGCCTCAACTCCAGAATCATTCTTTCATTCTCTTTCATCAACCTTTCATTCTCCAGCCTCATCTTCTCCATTTCCCTATCCTTCTTGCTCCGAAACCTCTGCCACTTAAAGTTCCTCTTCTTCAATTCTAAAGCATCAGACAAAATCACCAATCTCTCCTGTTTAATTTGCAATGCCCGTCTTTGGAACCAATCCAACTTCTCCGAAGCTGTTCTATTGTTGTCCTGAAACACCAAATCAATTTCAGCAAGGAACTCCTCAATATCCAATTGCCCATACTCTTCACTCTTCTCGTCATCATCGTCCCCATCCTCACTATCCTGACCAACTTCAGGCAAAATGCCAGAACATGCTAGAATTTCACTCTTCAGTCCAAAAATATGTGAATCCGGTATCGTCTGCCCATTGTGATAAGCACACATCTCCCTGTAAAACAGATGCTTCGAACTCAATATCTTCTTCACATCCTCCTTCATCTTGGCAGAAACATATGTCATCGACTCCAACAAAGCCGGGTTTTCCACAACCATGCAAGTAGTTCCACGGCCAAGGATCTCATTCAATCTCTTGTACCTTTTATTGAGGTCATTGAACTTGTCCTCACATTGCTGAGGAGAAACAAAGCAACCCTTTTCCTTCATTAACTTGGAGACAGCTTTCCATTTGCCTTTCTTCTGAAGAATGGATCGCCGCCGCGCAGCAGCTTCGACTGGGTCAGGCGTGCCTTCATCGTTGATGAAAGCAACCACGGTGACAAGGAGACGAACCATCTCATCAGTCCATTTCATCCGATGCCATTGGGATTCCTGCTTAGCGCTCTCGCCAAAAGCGAAGGAATCGTCTTCTTCATCGCTGGGAGAGGGAGAGGTGCCGTGGCTTGGTAGTACATGGCAATTGGGAACAGCTGGCCGAGCCTGAACTTGGCTAGATCCGCCGTGATGGCATATGTTGATTGAGGGATCGAGATCGAGCGTTATAGAAGAAGTCCCGTGAAGCAGACGGCCGGTTATCGTTGAGTTGTCCATGCTTGGGAGACTTTAGGGATCGTTAACGATATGGACAAAGAACCCTAAAAAATCTAATTAAGCATAGAATTATCCGTGTTTGAGCGATAAAAAGGATTGAAAATTGTACATGAACCCTAGAATTGCGAAGAAGCAGCAATCAACAATCAAAACAATATAAAATAAGAATAATCGAAACAATCTGAAATGGACAAAAAATAGGGGTTTGCCTCTACGGATCCAAGTGTAAAATTGGGGGAATTCGGCATTTCGGGACCGTTGGGGCTTTTTAGAATATTTTGTGAACTTGAATCGAATTCTTCCCCAATAAAATGTATTCTTTCCACTCATTTTCTTCAAGGGACATTTTACATGTCTTACGCCTAAACTTTACATTTATCCCACCAAAATGTTCCATATTGCATAAGAAAATACAATCATTTTAAGGTATAAAAAGTAAAATACCATTTCATGGATAGACCAAATGGCATTTATACCTAAAAATTAAAATTTAGGTATTAGATTTGTAAATGCAAAAGAATTGAGTGGAATATATGTAAATCTTTTTTTTCTAATATTAACATTTTATATAGTATATTTATTTATTTTTAGTTAACAAAATTTTTTTGATGCCAATAATTAGAGTGCGTTTGGGGTGGCGATGTGGTATCACACTGTAGTTTTTCTTATTTGATAAGATGATATTTTTGGCTACACTCTCAAAAAAACTGCAACTAAAAGCTATGTTTTCCTATCAAACCTAGCTACCTGCAATGACAACTAAGAAGTTGGGTCTGACTTAAAAAAAATTGCAATAATCACCACAGCTTTTTGAACAACTGTTTTTTTTTCAGCAATTTCACAGCTATTTTTTTAAACAGCTGCAGCAACCCCAACAGATCTTTAGTTTTTGTTTTAAATTATGAAAGCTACTTAACAACTAAGGGTGCATTTGGAGCGGCTGTTGTAAAGTTGCTTCTTGAAGAAGTAGCTTTCAGGAGTTGCCAGAAAGCTGTTGATGAAGATGCAGATGTCTGTTTAGGAGATTTGTTCTGCTGTTGCTGTTTCCGATGAGAAAGACAGTTTTGTCCTTATATATGTAATAAATTGAAATAAATGTAGTTTTTCAGAATATTCAGAACTAAATAACAAAAAGAGGTTGTATTACCAAAAAAACTGACAGCCTTGTTCAAAATACTATAATACATAATAAAATGATAAATTATTTGAAGCAAATAGCTATAATAATGAGGACAACAATGATAATCAACAAGCTTAGAATGATGTTTGTCTTGAAATCTTGATGATCAAGTCTTTGGAACAATCTCCTCTCCATTTCTGCATCTCTCCTCGACTGATCATGGTCTGGTGGGTCCTCATCAGTGTCATTACCCAATAGAGAAATCGTAATCTGCAAGAGTCCTATTTTTAGGACAATAATAAAATCTTCTCTCATAGTTGTCTTTCCTTTTAGACATCTACTAAACACACCAGTCATCACAATAACAAAACGGAACTTTCAAAGTGCCTGATGAGCTTGAGCTCATATTTTTTGTTATAACATTACATAATTACTCTAATTAACAAAAATTAATAAATACAACATTCCAGATAAATCTTCTCTCATAGTTGTCTTCCCTTTTAGAAATCTACTAAACACACCAGTCATCACAATAACAAAACGGAACTTTCAAAGTGCCTGATGAGCTTGAGCTCATATTTTTTGTTATAACATTACATAATTACTCTAATTAACAAAAATTAATAAATACAACATTCCAGATATTTAAAAAAATATAAGTAGCCTTATCATTAAGAATTAAAGGTTGTTGGTACAGAAACAAGAAAAATACAATACAGATTGGTGCAAATATTTTAAAAAATATACATTTAGAAAAAAACATAGAGATGAAATATGAGTCATCAACTACAAATAATTAGTTGATGCTACAAAAGTACAATCATTGTATTCACCAACACATCAATAATTTTTTTTCTTAACTTTAACATCTCCTCGACGTCTTCTCCCTTAGAAGTTTTGTATTAATTTGTCCTAAAGTCCTCTCCTTGCACCGAAGGTCCAACTTGATGTTGGTTAGCTTCCTCAGGCATGCAGGTAGGATCATCATCAAAGACCCTAAAATTGATATCATCTCAGGATGAATGTCTCTGTATAAATTTATGGAGCGCGGTCGTTGCAAGAACCTTCTTCACCTGTTTTTTTGATAGAATATGTAGGCATATCTCAGAGTATGACCCACTTCTTCTTCCATACACAAATGCTCGCTCGATGACACTATGTAATGAAGAGCGGTCTTTTGTTGAAGAGCTCATTCCTCCATCTAATCACTTGGTTGCTAAGCTCAAAGGCGGGGAGGTGATATCTTGTGTCGGGAAATAGCTTCAAAAAACCACATTGTAGTGGATATATCGAATCGACAAGATAGTACTTTCATGAATAATTACAACATTAATGATTTTTTTTAAAGAGAAATATAATAATGATGGATTAGTTAGATGCACCAACCTTGCAGAGGCATCATGAATTTGTATTCGGAACATCGAGTTGCAAATTTGAATATTCTACTATCGTGTGCACTCTCTTTCCAACCAGCCATCACGAATGTAAAATATATATTAAAATCACAAAAAATGAAATAATGCTCAACATTCTCTCCCAAAAATGTTACTCCACATTGAGGAGGAGGCAATTGCAAACAATTTGACCAGCAAAATATGTCAGACAAACTGAAAACCAGTGCTCATATACCTATCTAAAGAAAATAAACCAACAAAAAAAATTGAAATAAGCAGATGAGCATTCTTCATATATATTCATCACATTGCTTCTACTAATTATTCAGAACAGGTAAGGATGATACTGACTTATCTATTATGCAAACTTCAAATGTGCAGCAAATCATATACAATTCAATTTATAAAAGTCTCAGCATAAGAAAACTAAAAAAAATGGAGTAGTGCTTAACGTTTTACACCCCAAAATGTTATTGTACACTGAGGAGAAAATAAGAGCGAACAATTTGGCTAGCAAAATTTGTCAGAAAAACTGAAAATCAGAGCTCAAATATACATGTAAATAAAATAAACCAACAAAGAAATCTAAAACAAATATACGAGCATCGTTCATATATATTTCATCTCATTGCTTCCGTTGATTGATCAAAACATGTAAGGATTTTGCTAACTTATCTATCATGGATACTTCAAATGTGCAGCAAAACATATGCAATTCTATTTATAAAAGTTTCAGACAAAATAAAAAAAAGAAGCAGTACTCAACATTCTCTCCCCAAAATATTACTCTATACTGAGGAGGAGACAAGAGCAAACAATTTGACCAGCAAAATTTGTTAGAAAAACTGAAAACTAGTGCTCATATATCAATCAAAAGAAAATAGACCAACAAAGAAACTTAAATAAATAGATGAGCAATGCTAATATATATTTCATCCATTATCTCCACTGATTGATTAGAATAAGTAAAGATGTTGTAACTTATCTATTATCCAAGCTTCAATTGAGCATAAAAGAATATATTGTTATATTTATTAAAGACTCAAATAAACTAAAAAAGAAGTAGTGCTCAACATTCTCCCCCCAAAATGTTACCCACACTGAGGAGGAGGCAAGTGCAAACAATTCAACCATCAGAATATGTTAGACAAACTAAAAACTAGTACTCATATACCTATTTAAAGAAAATAAATCAACAAAAAAATGAAATGAATAGATGAACATTGCTCATATGTACTTCATCCCGTTGCTTATATTGATTGTTCAAAATAAGTAAGGATGTTGCTATTTTATATATCATGTAAACTTCAACTGTGCAGTAAAGCATATGCAATTCTATTTATAAAAGTCTCATAGAAAACAAAAAAAAGTGAGTAGTTCTCAACATTCTCCACACCAAAATGTTACTCTGCATCCTAAGAATCAAGACTTAAAATGCAAATCTCATTATCTAAATTTGAGATATATTTGCGTCCTACTACATAGACCCATGTTAAAAAGAGAAAATAAATAAATTAGTTATATTCTAATACATTCATAAAAGATTACATTGATCTACAAAAATCTAGGCACAAATTTTAATCGAAAGCTTCAAAAATCAAATTTGAAAATGTCTACACTCTGATTTATGATAATGTGAAGGGTCTTAGGGAAATGAACTAGATGACATCAAAAATGATCTCACTTGAGTCCAAGTGGGTTTGGATCATGCACTTAAAGCATAATTGAAAGCTTTGAATATATTTTTGGGGACCAAATGATCTCCATTTCTGACAAGTTTATAGTCAAATTGAGCATCTCCATAAGTTAAATCCATCAAGCTTAATATCACTTAATTTTAAAATCATTTAGATACTTAAATGCTTATAAAATATCATCTGATCAAAGATATCATTTTGAGTTGTCGGATGGAGCGGTCCAAATTCATGCAACATTTATGGAGCATGTCACTCACAAAATCTACAAATGGACCCTCACTCTCTTCATGAAGGGAGAGCTAGACCTGGAAGACAAAGTTAAAGGAGCTCCAATCTCTTAAAGTTTCCTAAATCCCACCATATTTGACTACTGTTGACTGGCCGATGCCATCGCCAGACCATCGTTGTTGCTACCCCACCACCATCATCATTGATGCCCGACCACTGCCACTAAGCCATCACCGCCTCTAAACTGTCGTTGTCAGGACACCGTCGACTAGCTAACACCATCACCACTAACCGACGACCGTAATCAAGTCACAGTATCCATTAGACCACCGTTGTCATCCACTACCATCAAGCAGTTGCAATAGTCACACCACCACTACCCAACCACCTTTATCGAGTCGTTGCCACAGTCAACCACTATCATCAATGCCCAACCACTGCCACTGAGTCACTGCCACTACCAGACTACGACTATCTTGTCGTTGTTGCCACTACGAGAACACCACTAATGAGCCACAACTTTTAAGCTAGCGCTGCCTCTGGAACACCACTATCAGCCACAACTTTTAAACTAGCGCTACCTTTGGAACACCTATGTCATATCACTACCGCGACAACTAGAACAATGCCACCGCCGCCATACCACCTTTTATCTACCACTGTCATTTGATCGAAGCCACCATTAGACCATCTTTTCCACCACTGGACCACTAATTTATATCCATCATAAATGAACTGCTGCTAGCCAACCTCCACCACTATTGATGTTGGACCATCGCCACCTCTGGACCTTTTCTGCCCAACCATCACCTTGACTCTGCGCCTCCCCCCCCCCCCCCCCCCCCCGCCCCCCCACCCCCCCCCCCAGTCGCCATCAGACTTTTTTGGCGCTCGGCTTATACCATTGACTTTTTTTCATAGCAGTTGGGTCACACTTCTAGTGTTTTCTGTCACTTTTCTAGCTAAAGTCACATCCCAATCATGTAATATTACTTTCAACTATTGAATTAAATTAAGTTTTTTTTTCATAGCAGCCAGATCACCACCACTTCCTCGGTGTTTTCAATCACTTTCCTATCTAAAATCACATCCCATTCGTGTAATATTACTTCCGACTATTGAAGGGTCGATAAAGTTTTGTAAATAAATCGACATAGTTGAATCATTTCAATTGGATCAAGCCTTGTGATTTTTTCCTCTTCAAGTTTTCCACGTAAAAGCTCTTATTTTTTTGTCAATTTTTTTTACACGCGTGTGTCAAATCTTTATGCAATACTAAGATGTTAATATATCACTCTACCACCAAATATTTACCAGCATACAATAGTTTGATGTCGTCTATGGGAAAGATAGTCCCACATCAAAGAACATATTAAATTTGTGAAACGGCTATCGGTGCAATACTCATAATAATGAACCATCACATTCTAACACTCACCACTCTAGGGAATAATCACAGAGCCAGGGATGTCAAGCATCTGTTTATTTCCTTTAAAAAAGGCATTATAAGCTGGCGAAAGTGACCCATGCACATTTTTGGAAGATCGAGTGCACAAAATAGATGAGACTTTATATGAGATTCTTCAGCTTCTACGTGAGGGTCGGCAGTTGATGCCTACTAAACCAAATATGGTCTACTTTCCACAAGCTCAACAAACTACAAAAAATTTCCCACTCGAGAATTGCCATATTGGCCCCCCTCTCCGTTATAATAAGATTCATCCTCAGGTAAGCCAAGAGGCTGATCTTCTTAATACTGCAAGTTCCACTCATCCATTTTCTATAGCTAGACTGATCAGTAACCTCCTTGTGCTTATAAGAAACTTAGCTCAACCGCTTCTTACTAATGCTACTATTGTTGTAATCCATGATGAGTTGCAATGCCTGGTTTTAGAAGAGTTATCTCTAAGGGACAGTGATTATTTCCCCACTTATTGGAATTTTAAGATTATTCACCCATGGCTGAGACAGTTCTCCAACTCCCCATTCCAACAAGCTTCAAGCTCCTGAATATTAACTTCTATGATGGTGTAAGAGCTGAACCACCAGAGCTCAAGCATATAAACAAGCACCTAGGCACCACATAAGGATGCCTAAGGGATAGTTCACGTGTTTTGATGGTTCGAGTATTTCATTGGCATCGATTCACGATGGAATGAATAAAAAGCTTTATCGAGGAAAAAATCAAGCATTAGATGGGAGAGTCCATAGAATAAGAGAGAAGATGAGATTAAAGACCAACTATAGGGAGAAGAAAAGTACTTGAGAGAAGTCAAGAATTTCAAAGGAGGAATCCAGAGAAGTGTTGTGAGTGCTCTCCTGAGTGAGAACAAGTATACGTGTGGTGTGTATTCATTTTATGTATTTAAAATGGTGTAACACTCAAGGATTTTGTTATAATTTCATGAAGGGCCCACCCTTCTCCAAAACATATTGTCCCATGGAAAGCTCGATTCTCTTCTGATACTTTTTTCTGATTTCGAAAGAGACAACTGACTCCTACGACGGAGGTTCTCTTCTCTATGAGATCACAAGATTATCATCTCAAATGTATGGATCTTGCTCTTAGCTACGACAAGCTTATTAAAGTAGCACAACTTCTTATTTTAAAAAAAAACACAGAACTCATGATTCTTTTGTAACACTCCGTTAACCTTGAAAAGAGTATTTTTATCTGGGTTTTAAATTTACACAGGCAAGATTATTTATGGACCAACTAAATTTTAATGTCTTCTTTGCTTTCTCAAGCAACTCAAATGACATAGTGTCAAGAGTCAGAATATAGGGCTTGACTGAAAAAAGACCGCTTCATCAAATAGTCAAGCTGAATCAATTAGTCATGAATTTCACAACTCAACGGATCTCAACAGACTGAACTATAAAATTGAGATGGCTCTTTTCAATAATTGATCCAAGGCGCTCTAGGATTAAGTAACTCCCTCATCGGTGCTACTCAAGAGACTACTTACAATAGGTGAAGCACAAAGTGCCTCCAGGTGAAAGTCAATCTCGATTTGCCAATGAGAGTGAATGACTTAACTCCTTGCAAAAAAAAAAAAGCTAATGAGCCTCAAGATTGAAGTGGTCCATTTATTGAAATATAATATGTTCTTGCCTCAAAGTTCTTTAACGTTAAGTAATTCAGGTTTGAAAGAAGCCAAAGATCCACACAACAACCAAAAAGTATTAATTCCCTTGCTCTTCTTGCAAAAAAAACCAATTAAAGAGACAAGAGAATCAGAGAAGTAAATTTATACACAAATACTACGATATAGGATTTTTTTATGTGTATTTCTAAACTCACCTGCCAAAATGGCTGAACTAACCCCATCTACTGAAATGGATGAACTAAGAACATATGTCAAAGTGGCTAAATTGAGCCCACGTGCCAAAGCGGCTGAATTGAGCCCATCTGCCATAGTGGTTATGTTGATATACCATAGTGGCTCGATTGAGCCCACCTACTGAAGTGGTTGAACACATCTTTTTCACCCATAATGGGCACCCTAGCTCGTTTAGAGAGTTACAACTACTGGAGATGTTCATCATTACCAGTAAGGATGCAGGTCTATCCATCTTTAAAAGCTCTGCCTGACTTCCATATCACAGTCTTTTCATCATGACACCATGGATGTGAGTCGTATAGTACTAAAGATATTTTTTACTATTTTTTCTCCTTCTATAAAATGAAAATCAAGCTAAAAGAAAAGGATGCTCTCTGCCCATAAAACCTTTGATGAGCCTGATATTCTAGAGGCATGAATTTAATAGATAATCAATGAGACCTCTTTGGGCCTTGTACTCATCTCTCTCTCTTCTACATTTCTCTACAAAAGTAAGATCTTCACCAGTTTATATGTACTCCCGAAAGATACGGGACCCTACATCCTAAAAGGATTTGAAACTATCAATTCAAGTACATAAACTTCAAAACGTTGAGAAATTTTAAGATTGACACTCAAATTTTATGAAAATATTAATTCAAATAATTAATTTCAATCATACTCATCCTGAACATTATGAATAACAAGTTTGTTCTGGCTATTTATTATTATTATTATTATTATTATTATTATTATTATTATTATTATTATTATTATTATTATTATTATTATTATTTATTTAAAGAATAAAAAAGGCCAAAGAAACACCTAAGTGAGATGTGGCCTCCAAGGGGATGTAAGCTTAGGACAAAAACTTCCTTTTGCTTCTTTTTCACCTAATCAAATTTCTAGTTGTCTTAGAGGAAATAGAAAATATTAGTATTGACCCAGCTCTACATGCAATCTAAAATGATAGCTCAAATCTTTCAAACCGAGTATTGACCCACAGCTTGGCACGTCTAATTTTTCTACTCAGAGAGGCCAATGTAATGTTATTTGATTTTTATTTAGAGACACTTTGCATTTAATGACAACACTTTGATTTGATTTAGAGTGTTTAATACTATTTTTACTTGAAAAAAATGAAATACACGTTTTCATTCTTAGGGCCTGTTTGGCGCAGCTGCAGATTCTCAGCTTTTCAGCTGCAGCTGCGCTGCCCCAGGAA
>NW_018165050.1:98826-99559 GCF_001263595.1 Phalaenopsis equestris
ATGAACTATATTTTACACTTTGAAACACAGTTAAGCTCATAGATGGAATAAGAGAAACAAGCATATGAACTTTAATTGGGAAAACAAGGATTAAACAATCATCTGGAATGAAATTCATATCAGTTTGATAAAAAAAAAATAACAACCACAAATGAAAAAGTGTACTATCAGGAATAATCATAGATGAAAGAAAGTGCAGCAGTCTAGTTTCCAAATCATAAACAAACACAATGTGAACTAATGAGGAGCTAAACTTCACAGGTCACGACGGTTATAATAATAGCGTATGTATTCCAATCGTCGCTCTTTGCTCAGTGCTGTGAAGAAGTCTCGGTGGAGGGAATCACGAAAGAGGTCTACTGCAAAGTAAAAAAGATCACGATCCCCTGTAAATTCTGCATCTTCCTCAAGAAGACTAATGACCTCATGAACTGAGGTTTTCTGAACTCTGTGTGGGGCATCGTTAGATGAGTCAACTAGGTATGAGAGCTGCTCCCTCATAGATGCAGGTCCACTCTTTCTCTTACGTTCGTTCCGGGGGCGCTTCGCACGGTTGGTGGATTGAATTTCAGGTGGCTCAACACTGCGGAATTCTGCAGAATCATTTGACAATTCAACGACCACATTCTTTAAATCAGTTTGATAAAAAAAACAATAAAGAATTGTTTTCCCTGTAGCGACCACCCCACCAAACATCGTCTGTAACTTGCCCTCCAATTCTGGTTCAATCCCA
>NW_018165050.1:100051-100778 GCF_001263595.1 Phalaenopsis equestris
TGACAACTTTTTTGTTTTTATTAGCCATGCTAATAATATCACCAAAACAAAATAACCCACAAGATTAATTAATAAACTGGATTTAAACATTGCTAAATAAATGAAAGCGTACATATAAACAAGTTGCAAGCAATAAACCAAACCAGAGATGTAAATAGAAAGGAACGAAAGTATTTACGTGGTTCGGTCAAATGACCTACGTCCACGAAAAACGAATGCAATATTTTATGGAAATGGTAGCTGAAATTTTTCAACATATCAACAATGACTCATTTGTTGTACACACAAGCACAACTTACATCATATAAACAATATATAACATGCAAGTTCTCATTACTTCTCTCCCTTAGTGCAGCCACAATCTTCTCACACCCAACTACAATAACAATCAACAGCCGGAAAAGAACAGAAATCTGGAGCATAGGAGTATCTTGCAATGGAAGGCATGCATTGCAAGCAAGCAAACCGAAATTAGTAGAAACAGCCAAGCAGAAACAGCAAAGCCACATATTTTCGAATGCCAAAAATTTGCATAGAAGTTCCAATTGTATTGACATCTTTGCTCAAAAATCCAAGAAGACACTCTCGATAAAACAACAAAGCCACATAGTTGATAAAACAGCCTACATATCGAGCAAAAAGCCAAGAAGACACTGTCGCATTCCAGAAAAATGAAATTCCAATTGTTTCTTTGCTCAAAAATTGCACTTTAACCAGTGTAAAAGAT
>NW_018165050.1:101578-105414 GCF_001263595.1 Phalaenopsis equestris
CAAGCAAGAGAAGAAGGGAATGATCAATCCCCCTCCCAACCCAACTCAACATCATTTGGAGGAAGAAGAGTAAGGTATCATGACATTAACAAGCCAACTCCACATCAATTCGACAGCTCATATGCACTGTCATCTATGCACTTCACACTACTAATTGCATTAACAACTACCACTACACATGAATCAACCACCACAACCACAATCTGCGACCAACCTTGAGCCGTCAGCCACCAGACAAGAATGCGTTAAAGGAGAAGGTAAAGAGAAGGCAAAACCCTAGTGATAAAAGAAAGGGGTAAAGAACATGACAGTCGTTTTTTCCATGTGTTGAAGAAAAAATCGCCGAAGTAGGAAGGATAGGAGGAGAGAGAACATGATATTCGAAAAAATCGTAAAGCACCCTCAAATCTGCGATTAGAAGAAGAAAAATGCTCGTTATACCTCAGATCTGTCGATCGCGGGGCAACGAAGCAAGAGGACGAAGGAGAGCCGCAAGGGAAGTCGTTAGGGCTGAAGAGAAACGAAAGGGGTAAGCGGGACAATGGGTAAGAGGAAAGCGGGGACCGCGGCCTAATATCGCGGCCGCGGATCGATCCGCTTCGCCAACAATTTGCCGCGAAACGCCGAACCAAACACCGGAATGCGGGACGAAGCCGCGGGCGCCCGCGGCCGCGCGCCGCGCAGCAGAAGCCGAACCAAACAGCGCCTTAGATGAGTTTGCGTAGATGCATAATTAGAAGTTTTGTATAGGAATTACGTGTTATGCATGTAAACCTTTCCTTAAAATAACAGTATTTCTTCCCAATGGCTCAATATGGTCGGGCAGATAAGTCTGAATATTTGAATTCCTTGGAAAATTATTACATGCCTTGATCTACCCTGAATTTTGATGGCATCAAAGAATCACATAGCATACTTAAAAACCACAATGATACATCAAATATATTCTAACTCAAAAATCATAATGGAGCATCTCATGAAAAATATAATCACATTTTAAGTGATGTTTAAGAGGTTCAAATATTTGATATATTTTATATCGGTTCTAGTCTTACAATGATCCATTTTTTAACTAGAAGGATCATATGCAGCTAGGAAATGTGACAGGAGCTTTTATTCATTATTCAATTCAACTCTTTTTTCAATTATATCATTTCTTTTTTTGAGAAATGATGAGTGTCATGATATAAATATGATATTTAATTATATGTCTCACCTGTAAGGCCAAGAATTATTATAAGTTTAGAAGTAATGGTAGGGGTGCTTTGCTGCAACCCATATTTACGAAAAATAAGATTTAGTTAATCCGGTAAATTTTGACACAGATGGCAATAGAGATAGTGCTCGCAACACGATAGAAGAATTCTTAAATATGCCTCGCAATCGGATTTAGTAAATATGGAGTTACATCATAAAAGAGATGAAACACAAGAAAAAAAGATTGAATGCGAAAAAATTCAATTTATCAGAGCGTTAAATTTAATTTCATTTTTTATGTTTGGCCGAATTTATGTCAAATTACAAAATTCTATTAGAACTATCTTACCAAACACCCCTTTAGTGAAATTATGATGCATATCTCATGCTTTTTTTCTTATGCAACTAATAACATTTTTTATAAACTTTTATTATTGAAGTTTTTTATATTATGCTCAAACTAGGGTTGTCAAAACGGTTCGTTGTTTGCGAACAGCTCGTGTTCACTCGTTAAAAATCTCATGTTTGATTCGTTCACTAAGTTAGCAAGCCAAACATGAACACTATTTTTGCCCTCGATATATAAACAAGTCGAACACGAACAAAAATTTGTTCGTTCGTGCTCGACTCTTTGTTCGTGAACAGCTCGTGTTCGACTCACTGAGCAAATGAGCTGAATAAGAACACAGTTTTTATGATCGAAATATAAACGAGCCGAACACAAACAATGATATTTTTTAAGGAGTCGAACAAGGACTGAGCCTGGGCTCACTCTTGTTTGACTCGTTTACACCCCTAGTTCAAACTACTATCCAAATTTATAACTCAGGGGCCATAGAATGAGCTCTGGTTAGGTAATATTTTATTTTTGAATCAATTGTAGCAAAATCCTAGATATATATTGAAAATGTGTTGGCACAAATCTCGAGGATAACCCACAGCTAACGAAGGAAGACAATGTAGCATCGTGGGGCCCGCCAAGGATAATGTGATACTGTTGACCTCATTTTTGGTTGAGGTCTAGTTTTTTCTTTTTAGTAGCTTAGGTTCTAGCAATAAAACTTTTCTATTGACTATCCTAGAGGACTAGAAAAGGAACCCTCACCAATAGAAAGTCTAAACCCTTCTTTGCTCGGCTTGGAGTTTCACATGTTGGTCCTAACCTCTAGCACTTAGTAAGTGAGATCAGTATGGAGGAGCTCAAGGGGAGTCCCTCATAGGATGCATAGGATGTCATAGGATGGTAAGACATTAGGACTAACCCTGGGTGATCTGATTTTGGTGGGGCTAACTTGCACACACATCACACCTTTCACATACCCTAAGCCCTGGGACACCTTAATTTGGTCTCCTGACTCCTTTTGGAAAACTCATATGGATGACCCTATACCCCTAGTCTTTGACTAAGAGGTTTAGAACCAACATATTGAGCATCAAAATTAGTTCTCACATGGCTCCTATTGGTTTGGTATGGCTTCATGGCTTGTTGGCTCATTTTAGCCCAAAATCCCAAAATTACCAAAATACCCCTAAAACCCTAATTTTTGTCAAAAATTCCAACATTATCCAAATTATTCAAATTTGTCCAAATATCATCTCAAACCACTCCCCACTACCTAAATTGACCAAAATTTGCCAAATTTCCAAAATACCCCAAAAAATTGCTAAAATTACCAAAATGTCCCTCATGATATAAAAATTCTAAAAAATCCCAAAAATTTCAAAATCATCCCAAATATTCCCAATTTCAATTTTTGATCATCAATTTGACCAAATTTGACCAATTTTACCTAATTTGACCAAAAGCTCCAATTTGCTCTTAAAGACCCAAATGTCCCCAAATTAGCACCAATCTTAGCCCAATTGACCACAATCTTGTCCAATTTCAATTTAATCTTGCATAATTTCAATTCTAAACCAAAATTCAGCATCCCCAATTCTATTCTAAATAAAATTCAAGCTCAATTTGATCCAATTGAAAGCCTAATTTCATTCAAATCAAAAAGGCCCAATTTTGACCATATGCCTAAATCCACCAAATTTGCCTACCAATTCAATTCAAAATCACTTGAATTTTTAATCAAACCTTCATGACATATTCATACACCAAAATAAGCATTTAATTAGCCCAATTTTTGGCCTAAAATCAATTTCTATTTTAAAATCCCAAAGCCCACTACATTTAATTTCAAAAGCCCAAGTCCAAAGGCCACATGACAATTATTTCTTTCCATCATTCATTTGATTAAAATCATTCCTAAAGTCCTAAATACAAAATTAAATCATTCCAAATCAAGCATCATGCCAAACTCCACCAGAATATTTTAAAATTCCAAAAATCCCTTCTCATGAAAGTTAACCAAGCCAAGGACAAGCCATGAAGCTACTCCTCAAGCCATAGATAAGCCATGAGAGTCATGCCACATCATCAAGCTATTATTGGAAAGAGGCTAAACCACTTTCAAATATTCTTAAGATTCTTTTAACCCCTCCCATGAATCACTCTAACCCATGTTTAGCCAAATCTCCTTGGATAGAGACTTCACCATGTTGATTAAGCTGAGCCTCCTGATTTCCTTCAACACCCAAATCAACCTTAAGGGGTGAACCCAACCCCAAACCATCAATTTGACCCAAAA
>NW_018165050.1:105442-162737 GCF_001263595.1 Phalaenopsis equestris
CCATTTTGATCCAAGACCTTTACACTTTACACATGGCAACCCCAAATTGGTTGCACCAAAACAAAGCCCTAAGCCCCCTGACCAAATGGTGACCCCTGCCTGGCCGGCCAGTCACCTTGGTGGCTGGAAAACACCATGACCAAGGGAGCCCATATGGTCAAAACTCAAAATTGAACCTACCTGATGTGAACAACTTCAATTTGACACTTGGGAATTTCTTCCCTCCACCTAAGCAACCATAAAAACCAACCAATTGCCCCTGGTGGCCTCTCCAAGCTCTTCTATTTAAACCCCCTCCATGGCCAATGGGGGAAAGCTTGAAATTCAAAGTTCCTTAGGGAAACTCTGCCAAATTGCTTCCAAATCTTCCTTGAGACCTCTTGAGCTTAACCGAGACCTCTTGAGCTTAACCCTTGAGCTTAACCCAACCATCATTAACCACCCGAATCCACTGCTCAAGCTTAATTTTTTAGCCCAATTCCTAGGCCAAAACAGGACACTCTCCAAACCTCTACCAAATTTAAATTAATTGCACCCACATCAGCCCCACAGTACCCCCATAAAAGCCCCATCACTAAAGCACCCTAAGGTGGACTTTGATCAAACCTCTAAATTGGCTTTGGTCAAAATCATACATAGGCAATTCACCACAGCTTGGGACTTCATCTGGGAGCTCTTTGGACTCAAGGCAAGCTTCCACAAGCATCCAATCGAGGCTAACCCCCTTGGGTATTGAAAGTTAACCCTAAACCGAGCTTCATTTAATTCTCCATGCTTATAGGATCGGTTTAAGGCTTGATCAACCGTATGGATGTGATCTCCTCGTCAAGACAAGCATTTAAAAAAAAAACGCACTCAATTTCATTAAGAATCAAGAGAGATATCAAGCTTTAAAAATGGACGGTTTTAATGCTAGCTTTATCGGGAACGACGAACGCCGTCCGATGAAGCGTGTATCCATCAAACGGCTCTAATCAAGCCAGATGGGTCGCGCTGCGAAAAGGCGGAGCTGACGCGGATGGCGGCATCCTATCCTATGGCGACACGCGGATCTTCGACCCGTACAAGGATCCAATCAACGCTGACTGGTTTAAGTAGGAAATTAGAAGATTTTTATTATTTATTTAATGCCCAGAACTTTAAAAATGCATAACTTTATGTGGAAAATCATAAAAATAAAATAAAAATATATTGTTGCTCAGTGAAGAGAGGAGAACAACATGAAAATATTTTCAAGTTTATTTGATGCATATATTATTTTTAATTAATTAAATAGTTTTTTTCTTATTTTAACTCTCCATTTGCATAGGCATATCACCATGACTTGAGCATTTGGATTTTGATTATATATGTTATTAGAATTCTTTTCATAATTTTTCTAAGGTTAGGGGAGATCTCTAGGCATATGTATCTAATTTTCAAGTTAATGGTCTCTGTTTTGATATAAAAATTATAATAATTAAAATACTCATTAAAAAAATACAAAAGTTATTTTGGTAGGTTCACTGTGGTTAGAAGATCCTGGGAAAAATTTAGAAGATCCTAGGAAAAATAACCTTGATTTAATTCATTAAAAATATTCCTTTATTTGTCACTCACCCTAAAAAATGAAATAAAATTAATTTAGAGTAAATATAAATTTAAATGATATTAAAACTATTCCACACTATAATTTAATGTTAGGGGAACTCTCCATAACAATTTTAAGTCAATTGGAGTTAATTTGACTACTTAAATGAATTAATTAAGTAAAATAGCATTTTTTATCACTAAAATAATTATAATAATTAAAAATACAACTCAAAAAACAAAAAAGTTGGTTTTTGGAGCTCCTTATAACCAAAGGAACCTAAGAAAAATAAATTTTAATTAAAAATAAACACTTCATTTTTTAGCTAACACCCCTTTAAATAATTAAAAATTAATTAAAAATAATAAAAATTACAAAATTATAAAAAATACACTAAAATGTCACATTTGGCTTCCTTATCACTTGAAACCAATTAAAATAATTTTTCTAATTTTCTAAGTCAAAATATTAATTTTAAAAACTAAAAAATGAATTTTCTTTAATTTCTCACTAAAATAATTCTAATAATTAAAATATAAGCCAAAAAAATATAAAAATTTGTTTTTTTGGGTTTTTTGGACTCATATAGAATTAATAAAAATATAAAACTTAATTTTCCATCTAAATATTATTTTATATTTAATTAATGCTAAAAAAAAATAAATAATCCTAATAATTAAATTAAACCTCTAAAAATCATGAAAATTGGTCAAAGTGGTCCTCTGATCTATATGAACCTCCAATATTTTTCTTAAGGACAGAAGTCTTATTTTGAGTGAGTTATTAAATTTTCATTGAAAATTCCTATTTTGCATTAAAAATAATTATAAAATTAAATAAATTTGAAAAAAACCCACATTTTTCTCCTATGATGTTTTAATTAACCCATTATTGAGGTAACATAAAATTTTTAAGTCATTTGAGCCTAATTTAATGAAGTATAGGGTATTAAGGCCTTAAGGGCAAAAGTGCAATTTTGGAATTTAAGCTTTAATTAATATTTAAGCCTAATCAAGAGGGTAAGTGGGCACTAAATGATCTTAAATAACATTTCTTGATAATTGAAATACAAAAGGGGTAAAGTGGTAGAAACCAATCTCACTTGGACTTCATAAAGGATAAATTTGTAATTTTTCAAAGTTAATGAAATTTGGAAGAGCATTAAATAGGAAGATATCAAGGTGAGGGGTTTGATTTGGAAGATCATAATCCAATGATTTTAAACCCCCAACTAATGTTTTTGAAATGATTTATAATTCATGATAATGATTAATAAGATAAAATATTCAAAGAGCTATTTAAAAAAAATTACAACTCTCATTAAAACTTAAGAGCTTAGTAGTGAGCTAGGCTTAATCAAGTTTTATTTAATAAGGTTTAAAAAATAACTTATAATTAATTAAAAACCTTTTTAAACATTACAAGCCCATTCAAATTAATTAAATTTCTTAAATAAAGTCAAATTGCCCTTAAGGGTCTTTACCCATATAATTCTTAAGTGAGATATCAAATGATGGTTACCCCACTTAAGAGACAACTAAAACATCATAATTCACTGAGCATAAGGGTATTGAATGGATGAACTATATAGCAAACATAATAAGATCAAAACAAATTCAAAATAATTTGGGGACTATGAAATTTTTAGGGTATTACACGAGGTTTCTTCAGAATACCTTAGAAATCTTGTAGAATATTTGAACTTATTATGATTTGCTTAATGGAATCATCCTCAAAATTAAAACGCACTAAGTTATGACATAGGATCTGGTAGACACACCTTAAATTTGTGTTTTCTACTTTCCTTATAAGCATGCTTTATATATATATATATATATATACATGCTTTGCAAGTACTGACCTTTCAAGTTGTGGAACGAGAAGACTTGCCAGGTACATCTTTATAGTTTACAATGCTTCTTTTTCTCGTACTTTCTGCACTATACTTTTATGCTTACAAACTTGCATGTTAAACAACGATGTCACCCTGCATGAAAACCAAAACTGTTAGGATAGCTACAAAACTGAAACCAAAATTAAAATTAAAATCAACCAAGATAAAATTCACATCCACAACCTTCAAAATATAAGACAACTCAAAATTTAATCACAAACATCACAAAATAATAATTGCAACTAAATTAAGACGTCTCTATCAGATGATCAGGAATCCCTCGGAGGAGGTAACCTACAGTTGCTAACGAGATTTCCCACGGTTTAAATGAAAGTACAAAATTCATTAAGTTGAGTTTGGTGAGTTCATTTGGACTAAGTGAATCTGATAAAAAATAGTGGTGCCGGAACGAGGGAACCGTAGGATCCTAACCGGTGTCACTCTAATAAACTTTAAAATGACTCATAATATTTAAAGAATTATAACCACAGGGACATCTGATCTGACATTATAACCTGACACCTTAGAAAACTTAAACTCATAAACGTGTCACAATGAGGAGCTTAGAACTAGTATGGTGGGCAGTACGACCCTTCATTCCTTAGAATTAAAAAAAACAAATTCATAGGAATTTGAGGTTGTTTGCTTATGCAACATAAATTCTCAATTTATCTTTAGGAATTTATATGGCTTTGTTATACAATATAAGCCCTAACTCGTTTAGGTTTCCGAGGTTATTGTTCGTCACAATCTAAATCCTCATATCTTTCAGGTCATTTGTGTGATCATTTTACACGAATATTTTACACGAATGTAAGCCATATTTTACACGAATGTAAGCCATAATTAATAAAATTGACAGGATGACACACTTAAATAATTTATCTTCTAAATTGAAGTCAAACAATAGGATAGACTGGGAAGTCACGAAGGTTCTCCTTCGGATCTATGACATCCCCTAGTTCTTCCTCCTTTGAATTCTACAATAAATGTTTCAAATTTGAGTCATTCCTGTTTCACACCTCTTTGTCTGATTTCGTCGAAAAGTCCTATCCTTTGACTCATTTGAAGATAATATTTTCTGATTTTTATCGAGAGTTTTCTTAGGTGAATTCAATTATCTAGGATGTAATTAACTATAGGGGCTTGCCCTTATAGGAAGCTTTTCCGAACCCAGCTTAAAATAAACCTTATTTAATTCTTCATATTAAATAGGAAAAATTGTCGACAAACAAAACAGTTTCGCAGACCAAATGAACATCATATACTTAGTTTATTTGATCAAGTCTCACCCTCAAGTCTTGTGTTTATCTTTCGGGAATAACACATGGTTTGAGGTACATCGCTCTTTCATTTAAACTATGAAAAATATGAGGCCAGTTTAATTTCATATTTTTCTAAACTATATATATCTGTGTGTGTGTGTGTGTGTGTGTGTGTGTGTGTGTGTGTGTGTGTGTGTGTGTGTGTGTGTGTGTGTGTGTGTGTGTGTGTGTGTGTGTGTGTGTGTGTGTGTGTGTGTGTGTGTGTGGGTGTGTGTGTGTGTGTGTGTGTGTGTATTAAAATGTCCTTCCGAAGCGGACGATAAGATTTTGATTCCGGTGACCGACAACTTTTGATGGGCAACTTCACAACCAAAATATCACTGGCAGATACCCCATGCTTCTTCGGCCAGCTCCTATAGACCAAGAGTAAAACATTTCCAAAACAGGTGGAATTTGATCACTTTATTAGAAATAAATCTATCGACGCAAGACCTACACTGATAAATCCAATGCCTTTATCTGCTCAGCTTGAATGGACAAAATAAATCGTCCGGCCCCCGAAATAGCTCTCCAAGAACTTTTCTCCCAATCTGCACATAGGTGAATTCTCAACAAATAGTCAAATTGAATGTTTACACTGGGCCGCAAGCAAACAACCGTTGGACTAAAAAATAATTCAGGCAGGAGGTTGATACAAGCATCCAACTTTGTCTGCTGGACAACTTACCATAGTCGCGATCCTGATTGGTCGATAACCTACTCGACCCTATCCGGCCGGGAACCAATCCGACCTCATCTAGCCAAAAATTATTGGGTTCCCAGCTCCGTCCGATCGGGAGCCTTGAAGGCTCAAGCCTAATATTCATATATTAACTAAATACCCCCGTTGTATCTACATATACTAGATGTACAGTGTGTAATTGCACACTCCCCATCCCTATAAATAGGGGTTGATTTTATGAATAAAGTTTTTGTGAATTTACTGTTCTATACTATACTTTTGCTCTCTTTGCTCTTTCTCACACTCTCTCTCTCCCCCCTTGCATACTATTCATTGAGTGTGTCTCCTGCACAATTTTGGATTTAGAATCCTAAAAAATGTGGTGAGCGTGGAGTCATACCATTGCCAAAAAGAGGAGCACAACAATCACAGAGAGAAAAGAGTAGTCAAAGAGAAATAACTAACTTAGAGCCTGCACAATAAGACATAGAGGAACACATGCAATGATAGTTGCAAAAGATAAGAACTTAGAATATGGAGTAGGTGTTGGGTCAGATCGCGGAGGTCCTAAGGGTTGTCATGGCCCTAGCAGGAAGTCAAGTCCCCTAGGAGTAAAATCAACTACTGAAGGTCGCGCCATCACGCAACGACAAAAGACTAAATAATGGCTTCAAGAGGGTCGATGAGTCGCAGTACCAGAACAACACATGATCCACTGAATCACCACAATATTCAGAGAATCCTTTCTCTCTTCACGACTCTAAAGTTAAAACTTCGGAGAAGTTTAAGCTTTTAGCATTGGATGCCTATTGGAGGCAGTCAGATCCTAATGAACAAATCACTTAGTTTGAATCAGTAATGTGTCTTCTAATGGTTCAAATGCATTCAAGTGTCGAGTGTCCTTTGCTACTCTACTTTCATCAGCCTTGAAGTGGTTCCACTCGTTACCAGCTAGATGCATCAGCAGTTTTTGGGACTTATGGAGGCTTTTCTTAGCACAGTTTGCGAGTGCTCGAGCAATAAAGAAGAGTGCATGAGATATGTGGTAGAAGAAACAATGGACAAATGAGATTTGTTCTCTTATATCTTTTATTTTTAGAAGGAAATGATGGAGATGAAAGGAACTCTGACCTGACATGGCATAAGCAGCCCTAGAGCAGGGCTTGAGGTTAGAATGGTTCCATTTAAACCTCAACCTACAAAAACCTAAGGACTTGCCTGAGTTATTGGAAATGATCAACAAGTACACGCTCGCCAAGAAGAGCACTCCTAAACATAAGTCAGAAGAACTTTGAGCCCCAAAAAGAACTCCCCTGAGTTGCGGGTTGAAGCCGAAGGAAGACTACTGACCACATCAGACATTCGTACGAAGAAGACTAATCCTCTCGCTGCAATAGAGGCTCTGGTCTGTGCGATCAATAGGAAGATTGAGAGAGGAATCACGACTCGTGACTGGCTCGTTATTATGAGAGGTTGTCATATCTTTATGAGCAACAACATGGTGAGTTCAGAGGCCCACAGTTTGCTTCATTGAGGGTATCGATGATGGAGATTGTAGACACCATCTAGGATAAAGAATACTTCAAGGAATCCATGTAATGAGGGTCAAAGCTTTTCTTTAGGTTGTGGGGAAGTATTGTAAGTACTATTAGGACCACAACCATGACATGAAGAAAATCAAGCACCTTTGGAGTCTCATCGAGGAGTTGATCAAGGTAGGAAAGCTTAAAGATTTTGTGGCTCAGGGACACTAGGGTCAGAGGCATGGAAAGGCTCTGACAATAGAGGTCCCACCAGGGCCTGTCCAGATGAATGTCGTCCACATCACCATTATAGTCCCAACAATTCTAGGAGGAACATAGTCCACCTGACGGAACTCCCAGAAGAGGACCAGGACCAGGGAGCTGTGCAACCTCATGGTCATGCAGAGGAGAGGGAGCTCCCCTCCCATCACATTTACAGATGACGACCTACCCCAATGAGGAAACCCTCACAAAAAAGCTATAGTTATAACGAGATAATAAGCAAATTACAAGTCAAAAGCATCCTCATCAACACGTGTAGCTTAGTGAACATAATGTTCAAATCAATGTTTGATAAGCTTGATTTTCAAGCCAACCGACTGGAAGCGCTGGCCAACACACTGTATGGTTTTTTTCAAGTGAAAGGAAGGAGGCACTAGGCTTAATGTCGCTGGAGGTCACTTGGGGAGAAGGAAAGAAGCAATTCATGAAGACAAAAGATTTTCTAATAGTGGACTTGCCTACAACCTACAATGCCATCTTCAGCCGCCCGCTGTTGAATCGCTTCAATATCTTGATGTCCACCTACCATGTTGTGGCTAAGTTCCTAGGAGACAGAGATATGATCGTTGTTAGAGGAGACTTGGAGCAGTCATGGGTTTACTAACTCTGAGTGGTAGGAAGTGTGGAACAGGAGCCGCTTTACCTGTAAAATTAGATGGAAGGGGGTATGGAGAACAGTGAGACAACCCAAGAGGTTTTTGTCACCAAAGATGTTGTTTTCGTTCTTTTTCTCTTTTTGTTTCTTAGGAGTCGTTAGTTTGTCTATCATCATATAATTATCTTTTTCAATTAAATCTTTTTTTTCAGATTATATGAATGATTTAGAAAAGAGAGGAATCAGAAAGTAAAGACACACAATAATAAAGACAAATAAAGGAAAGAATGTGGAGAAATTTTGTAAAGTAAACTTCGTGTGATAGCCCAGGAGCATACATCCAAACAAAATTGGATCGAAGATGCCTTGAAACATTTCCATAAAGAAGACCCTACCAAAGCAATCCACAACCAGAGAGTCAAGTGTCTGTGCTTATTTTGGGGTCAAGCCCAACTTCAAAGGCACGTATCCGTTTGGTTAATTATATCTTGGGGGATCGCCAAGAATATTGATAAAAGGAATCCAGCTTACATTCAAGAGATGACTAGTAGAGGGTGTCACAAAAGCAGGGTTATCTCACAGGAATGTCCTGGTAATTTCAAAGCTCTCGCTAAGCCATAAAGAAGAGTTTAAGTCTCTCACATCTTAAATGGTTAGCACTTATCAGCAATCAAGGCCTATGAAATAATCAGGTCAAGTCATAGAGTACAAACTATGCTTCCAAGGCCTAACTGGGACAAAAGGGTAGAGAGTGGATCACCTTATACCAAATGTGTGGTGGCTTATCTGCAATCTGGGCCTACGAGATGACATCAAAGAAGTGTCTAAAGGAGCGACAGAGCTCAAAGTGGGCAAGCAATGGAAGGGAAGAGTAATCCTAATCGGGTAGAGATAACTGAGTTATCATACCACAGATTCGTTATCCTAAGCTATTATGACTCTAAATCTACCTGGTTATGAAGATAGTCGACCCAACGGAACCAGAGACCATTGTCAGCAAACTGTGAATTACGTCATCCAAGGAGACCTTGGTAGCCCTAAGATCAAAAGAAGGAAACATTTATCTTATGACCATATGTAGATAGGAAGAGTAGAGGCGAGACTTATACCTGCCAAAGTGGCAAGGAAGCCGTTAGAGTGGAAAGAGAAAAGAGTGGTCCAACTACAAATTTGGAAATACTCTCACAAAGAACTTACTCTTCCTTTGGGTCAGGAAAGTCTTTAACACCCTAAACGCACTAGACAACCACCTAAGTAGAAATCTATGTTGGGTCAGTTTGGTTGAAGAAGCCCCTTGGGACATACAAAATGATGCAATTTTTTATTAGTCCTAATCATGGAGGTTCTATTAATATGACTTGGGTGATGACCATGATATACAACCCATTTAAAATTTGGTCGAAGGCCATGTAGGAAAGTAAAAGCAGGTTTTAAAAAATTATGAATGTCTTAATCCTAAAATTTAATTAGTCTTAAAATATTATTAGAATTTTTTAGAAATTTTTATAACTTTAGGTCCTTAGAGAGCCTAAAATTTATGCATGATTCCCAGACAAACCATAAGCAAAAAAAGGCCAAGCCAAGTCAATTACACTGCACAAGTAAAGCAAACATAAAAATATATGAGAAGGTCGGGTCTTGTTGGGTCAACAATATATCTCAAAAAAGAAAAAAGTGGTCAAGCACCGCATATACACGTATAGTCCTAATTCTATGCATTTATGAGATTTAAAATTAAGGTACGAGACACGAGCAAACTGCTCCCGGTCGTCGTCCCATGGTTTCGTCCGTCTTGCGCAGCAGAATTTGTGTTCGTACCTTATTTCTAATACATGACTCTCTTAAGGACTCTAAAAAGTGCATAAGGAAAGTAAAAAAAAGACTCAACCTACATGAAAGCAGGGTTAGTATAAAGCTACCTACATGTAACATTGTGGGCCATGCCCGGTGAGAGGAGAGCTAACAGCACCTGCGGAAGCTATGATTAGATAAATCGTTACAGCTCCTCCTTGTTGGACATGGCTCCCAGTAAGAGACCGCCTGTAATATACTAGTGCACATGTCTCACACATAGTAAACACACAAATCAACACAAAAGTGTTGTTTTACTAGGGCAATCAAACCAACAGAGAACTATAGACAGAGTATTGAAAAAAACTGCCTAGAACCCTAGTCCATAGCCTAACACACCATATAACGTAAAGTGTCCTATCACAACATCTAAGCGAGTGCAGGGTTAAGGCAAAAAAGGTTGGCATATATTTGATGGGGTTGACATCCCTGACCCGATTCTAAGGATCCAACGATTCTAAGAGGTTCAACTAGATGCAAGTTTTATGGAAAACCTTAAAAAATGTTGACCTCATATATGATTTAAGCCAAATATGCAAGTAATTTCAAAGTAGATTTTGAAAATATGATGCATATGTAATAAAAATATATTTACTTACACTTTTAAATTAGGTCCTAAGAAAAGGAAAAAGGCTAAGTGACACCTATTAGACCCCTTGGAATCTTAGCAAAACATAAGCGTGCTCGTCACCTTGCGATAACTAGTATTACTAGGGCTGTCAATATGGCCTGTTGTTCGCGAAAACCTCATGTTCAACTCGTTAAGAAGCTCGTGTTCAATTCATTCACTAAGTTAACAAGATGAACACAAACACTTATTTTTCACTCGATATATAAACGGGTCGAAAGCGAACAAAGATTTGTTCATTTGTGCTCAGCTCATTTTGGCTCGAAATACTACTTATCAATTATATATATATATATATATATATATCATAGATATGTAGTATGCTTAGAAAAATTAATTTAACTACAAGGCCACAAGATCATCCTACTACTGCATGATTAGGGTTGCCAAAACTACTCGTTATTCGCGAACAACTCATGTTCGACTCACTAAACAAATGAGTTGAACACAAATACAACTTCTGTGATAGAAATATAAACGAGCCAGCATGGATAAATCTGACAACTTTATCTGCTCCGGCGACTAAGCAAAGCGAATCGTCTAGCCCCCAAAATTGCTAGCCAACAAATTTCAGCCCAATCTACATTAGAGAAATCTCAAGAAATAGTCAAATTGACAATTTACATTGAGCCCCCAGCAAACGACCGCCCGACAAAAAATGAAGCCAGGTGAGAGGCTGACATAGGCACCCAGTTCTGTTTGACTGGGCAAGTTACCAGGATTCCGACCCTATCTGGCCGGGAGCTTACCCAGCCTTGTATCGCCTGGAACTTTCAGGGTCATGGCCCTGTTCGAATGAGAGCCTTGAAAGCCCCCAACCTAATATTCATATATTGACTATGATACCCCCATCATATCTACGTATAATGTGTAATTTCACATTCAACATCCATATAAATAGAGGTTCATTTCATCAATAAATGTTATGCCAATACTCTGTCATATATTATACTTTTGCTCTCCTTGTTCTCACACACTCTCTCTCCCCTTAACGCTCTATTCGTTGGGTGTGTCTTCCGGACAATTTTAAATTCAACACTAGAAATTCTCATTTAGAATTTTTTATTTTCTCCTTTCCTTCCAGAAAAAACTAAAAGGATTATGATGTAATTCATAAACAACTTTGTATCCTGTAATATATTGATATTGAGGATAGCTCTCCATTTTGTAATTGAATTATTACCTTTTCTTTTGAATTGCAGTGTTTATTGCATTACAGCGTTGCAGCTTTGTATGACCAAGTTATTACATTTTACCATAAAAACTTTTCTATTAAAAATTTTATACTATGGGTAGGAATATGATTGCATGCTTACTTAACATGAATTTGTTAGGTTGATATTGTAATTTGGACTTCTCTAAGTGATCTTATTTCATTAAGGCATTATATTTTTCATATCAATGTTATGTCCAGGATATTTGTTATATATAATCTTTATTAAGATAATTATGATAATTATTATCAAAATGAGAATGACATAACCATTTCATTTCAAATGGAGATCTTTAAAGACTTGTGCACTTAGCTATAGTGAGGTTGCGGGTTCAAGCCGTGCATATTAGCCTTTCAGCTTGCATATACATCCCAAAAAAAGAGCTGTTAAGTCTTCTCTTAAATTTTATTATAAGTTAAAAAATCATTATTGACTGCATATTCATAATCAGATAATTATATTGTTAATTGATACACGTAAATTCATTGATAATTATTAATCTCATCAAAGAACAAATGTTTTAAGCCATAAATCAATTAAAATATTCTCAATTTAATGAAATTGTTTTCTTTTTCATCAACCAAATGATTCAACTCCTATGATTGAAGTTATTTGCATGCATACTCACACAATTCTTATAAATTTACATTTCTAATGTCTAAACTCTCATATTTACCAACCTAGCACTCTAATTTTAACATCACTTAAGAAAATAACACAATTATTAACTTTTTATAATGAAAACATATCTTCTCATCTTTTGATGCATAAGTTTACAACTAAATTAATATAAATATAATAAAATTTTTAGTGCTAGACATGTAAATACATAAAAATTGTGTGGTATTTATGTAAGTTTTCTTTGAATTTTTATTTTAAAAACAAATAAATTTAATCTAAAAAAATCAGAATAATTTTTAAATTCGTTTGGATTTTGCAAAAAGAATCAAATTTTATTTTATTTAACATTTCAAACATTTTTATTTTAAATTAAAATACAAATAAAAAAAAAAAAATGGATCCCGAGAGAACATTAAACATTCGCCCTAATCGAATGAGCTCACGATAAGCGACCCAGACTCAGATTCGCAGAAATAAAAAAGTTCTTCCGGCATCGAAATCAGAGGGCCTCTTTCTCCCCTGTTCCAAAATTCCTGGAACTCAGATTAAAAAAATGAACAAAGAAAGCAACAGATTCAATTTTTAAGCCGAAAACAACAACTATCTCGTAATCTTCGATTGTCAGAGGTGCATGCTCTCTGGCACTCTTCTCAAGATTTATTTCGATGATTTCAGCGGAATGTTTTGCGTATTTTAGGAGAAAATATGACGAGAAAGTTTTTCTCTGATCGCAATTTGATTCCAATTTTTAATCTCTGTGTTTTTCATTCATTATTTAGACTCTGTTATCGCCCAATCCAGAGAACAGGTAGAAGTAATGTCGAGTTATGTCGGAGTTCATCTCTCCGATCCCGCGCTCCAGAACCATTTCACGCAGGTGGAACTTCGAAGCCTTAAATCTAAAGTAAGTAATCTGAAGGCTACAATTTTTCTTTCATGTCAAACGATATCTTCGTCTCCTTGTTTTAACTATGTTATTGCATCGATTGTTTAGTTTATCACTTTGAAGAGGGAATCGCCGGAATCAGGTAAGGTGATCGTAGCAAATTTGCCATCCTTCATGGTTAAGTTAAAGGGAGTCAATGAAGTACTTACAGAAGAAGAGATCAGCTCAATCCTGGGCGAATCCTACCCCGACAGAAACAATGAAATAGATTTCGAAGCTCTCCTTCGGGTAAAATTTTTTTGGCTGGTGTTTTTACGTACAATACGTTAACCCCTTGTTTCAGAGGGAGATTTGAATTTAAGTGGAATGCTGAATTGGGCAGGCATATCTGAATCTGCAAGCTCGAGCTATAGCCAAGTTGGGAGGCACAAAGCATGCATCGTCATTTGTGAAATCATCAACAACGACGACTCAGCACACAATCAGCGAGTCAGAGAAGGCTTCTTATGTGACACATATCAATACGTGTCTTGCAGAAGACAAGTTTTTGAAAGATTATCTACCCTTGGATCCTGCATCTAATGCTCTTTTTGATCTTGCAAAGGATGGCGTCCTTCTGTGGTGAGCATGAAATTTAACTTTGTTAGCATCATAGACATGAATTCACTTTTAAGTGCTGTTTGGCAACATATGAGATTTAAGGTATCAGGGATTTAGTAAATCCCGTAAATCCTGATTTACTAAATCTTGAATGGGTTAAATCTGGAAAACCGTTTGACAACGGATTTACTAACTCCTGTAAATCTAGTAAAATTGTTTGGCAATTTCTGTTAGGATTTAAGTTGTTCTGACTATTGGAGATACTCGGAAGCCTGCGAAGTTAAATTCACCGGTTTGCGGGATTTAGTAAATTCGGGATTTACGGCCGAAATTCATGGAATCCGGATTTACGGTCCAAATTCTTGGAATCCGGATTTACGGCATCCGAAGATTTATTTTGTCCAAAATGACTGTTTGGCAGAATTCCACTTAAATCTTGCATAAATCTTGTGTGAAATCTGTTGCCAGACAGCCCTTTGTTGTTGTAGATCTTGCGTAAGCATGTGAAAAAATAGTAGCCATCTATATCAAAATAATGAGAAAGATACTAAAAAAAATAGAAGAAAAAGAATATTCTGAAAAGACACTGGCTCAAGGGTTGAAGCTGAATCCTATTTTTCAAGTTTCACTATGAGCTACATTACAATTTATGGCTCGCCAGTCCTTGAAAAAAGGAGTATTCTTGTATGTGATCACTACTAAAGAACTCTAGTTTTAGCAGCTTTTCTTCCTAGCTTCTAAAGTAGATTTTATAAATTCTAGTTCGGTTTTTGTCTTTGTTCATCATGTGGAATTCAATTAGTGCGGGCCTTGTGCCTTTCTTATTTGTAAACTTTTATCATATTAATTTATCTATAATTAGACTATTCCCTACTTTTTGTTAATAATTGGGGTAGATTTCTTAACCTTAAAAAATTTATCAGGAGCTATCATGTATTTTATTTTTCTTAATTTCTTTGTGCAGTAAGCTGATTAATGTAGCGGTGCCTGGAACAATAGATGAGAGGGCAATTAACACGAAAAAAGTTTTGAACCCTTGGGAGAGAAATGAGAATCACACTCTTTGTCTCAATTCTGCAAAGGCCATTGGATGCACTGTGGTCAACATTGGAACTCAAGACTTGGTTGAAGGGAGGGTATATCTCGAGCAATATTTAATCTTCATTTTTCTTTTTAGGAGATCTATTAGTTAAATAAACTTGTTGCTCTACTTTTTTCTAAAACTGGGAAACTATATATTTTTTTTCAAGCATTCTTTAATTTTTATTTATTGGTATTTAAATTTATGATGATTATTCATTAAGGTCTTATTTGGTTGCTTCTAGATGGGATACTTGTTTTAGAAATTAATAATTTTGCTTTTATTCATTTTCTTTGCGGAAATATAAGGAGAGATTTGTGACTATTTTGAGGAGATCAGTTGAATTTGAAATTAATGTTGGTTTGTCAACTAAATCCAAACAAATGAAGGATTTAGCAAATTGCACCATTTCTCAGAATTTGGTTTCTGGCTCAAACATCCAAATGCACCCTAAGAAATTCATCTTTCAAAATATTGTCAACAAAGTTTGCAAACTCTTTTTCAAGAAAACCATTGTTACATGTGAGAAATTGTTTAGCAATAGACTTTGTCATATTTTGTTGCTAATTACATTGTCATGTTCTCCTTCATACTGAATGAAAATGTTGATTAATTTGGGATTCTAAATTGGATATATGATACTCTTTTGATGTCATGACTTAGATACAACTTCAGGCACGATTATATTTGATTTATTTTTTTTTCATTCGATGATTACTAAAATGACATATAAATAACTAGCATTGTTGGGATGTGAATTTCTAGTTACATTGCAGCAGGAGAATTGTAAGTATTTATTCATCTTCATTAGAAGAATTATATTACATGCAGAACTTAGCCTTTGACTAATCAAATGTAAGGCCACCATATACAGTTGGCAAGAAAGAAGCTACTAAGATTTTTTTATTATTGTTTTAGTCTCCTATCACAATTTTGCAAATTTTCTGTTTTAATTAGTCATTATTTATTATTTTAGTCTTTTATCACTTTTTCCTTTTGTATGGCAGCCTCATTTGGTGCTTGGATTGATATCTCAACTTATAAAGGTATATTCTGGACCTTACTATGTTTTTCTTACTTATTTAAATAGTGTTATAACATATAATATTGAAGCAAACAAAACTAAGATATGCTTGAACCACTAGCACTCCACAATTACTTTGTTACAAGAGTAAAGTGCCGAAATAGTCGCTTGACTATTTACATGGGTTCATTTTAGTCCTAGAGTATAAAACTGTCAAATTAACCCCCATCTTATACTAATATGGGCTGAAATAATATCCAGGAAAACTATTTTAACCCTTAAAAGAGTCCGGGACTATATTGACACTTATATAGACTATGGTACTAAAATGACCACTGGAAAAGAGTCAAGGGACCATTTCGACACTTTTCTCAGTACATTCATGCTATGGAGATTAGCCATGTCGACTTATGCTGTATGCTTAAATAATTCAGATACAACTGCTAGCTGATCTTAATCTTAAGAAGACGCCACAGCTGTTGGAGCTAGTGGATGATAGTCAGGTAAGTAAAATTTTCTAGTAGTCATCCAATTCTTTCTCATTTTTTATGCTCAGTGTTTTAATTTTCTTTTTGGATAGCACAGGATGTAGAGGAACTTATCAATTTGCCACCTGAAAAGATGTTATTGAAATGGATGAATTTTCATCTCCAAAAAGCTGGTTATAAGAAGCAAGTAACAAACTTTTCCTCTGATCTGAAGGTAGTTTTTTATCTCCATGATCTGATCTCTATTTATTTTTATGTCATTTTTGGCCATGATAAAGCGAATTGTGCAAAATTTTAATGGAGCACTATGACATTGCATTTGGACGCTTTTATCTTTGCATTTTATTTATTTACTTCTTGGTATAGTTTAACCATAACAGTGGGCATTTCCGGTGCATTTCAATCACATTGGATAACCAGAATAAAAGGGGCGTTCAAATCTTGCATTTTGTTTGTTTCTTGTGACCAAAATTCATTGCTGCTGAGTATAATTCTAAAAAAAAATTTATCTTCAAACATTTTCACATCACCACCTCTACAATTCTAAGGGTGTGGAAATCAATAACTAGACTATCCCATGTAATTAGGTTAGAAGTTTTGGGCCATTTTTCATATAATTAGACATCTACGTACTGAACTGGGCATTCAATCTTCATCTAATATTCCTTTCTGTTATATTTGGTGATGATAGCAGTTAATTCAATGACAATCACACATTGTTCTTTGGATTTTACAAAAACCATCTAGGCTAATATATTTAGTTTATGTATTTACGATAACGATAGTAAATTTTGCTGACTTTAGGATGGAGAAGCTTATGCCCATCTCCTCAACACCCTTGCCCCGGAGTACTGTAGTCCGGCTACCTTGGATACTAAAGATCCCAACAAAAGAGCAAAACTGGTGATAGAACAGGCAGAAAAACTTGATTGCAAAAGATATTTAACTCCCAAGGATATTGTTGAAGGATCCACGAATCTTAATCTAGCATTTGTTGCACAAATATTTCAACATAGGTAAGAAATTTCTCACCCTTTTTTTGGTCTCGATAGACTTCTGTTTTTGTTTTGCTTCCTGTAGAGAATGCATTCTATTTTACTTTGTTATAAGAGTACGGCTATTCAGACCAGCTCAGAGCCAAATAAACATTATATAGAGAATTTGATGATGAGCTGCATGCCACATGTCACCAAGCCGTGCGTTCTTAAAACCTTTCTTAGGCTCTGAGTTGGGATGCAAAGCATTCCTTTGTTGTAATCAGCAACTCAACTCTATCCTATATCTTATGCTTTGAGATGATGAAATGATAATCTCTAAGTATTTTAAATAATTATCTTTTATTAAATATGGATAGAATGACCATTAGCTGCAATTTCTCATCTTCCGTGTGAGTAGATATTATATTAGTATTGATTTTTTCATTGAAGGTTAATCATGATGAATAGTAATTTCAAAACTCTTAACTTGTTTTCAAGCCAGATTTTATTGTTTGACCCCTAGAAAAAGAAAATTTAATGCTTTCTTAAAATTCTAGGAAAAAGTCCTTTCATATTGAGTTATTTACATCGAGTTATTGAGTTATGAATAGGACCTTTGATGCATGTAATTTTCAATGTATTACTTAAAAAGTAAATTTTCTCTCAAATTTGTGTTTGTTAGTTGGATGTGAGTTTTTTGAGTGTGATGCTGATAAAAAATATACCATAGAACAACAATTCCGAATCATTATCGAGCTTAGGATTGATTAGAAAATAAATCATGCCATGGAATAACAGGATCTCACCAATTCAAGAAAACCGGAACAAAATCCAAGTAGAAAGCACAATCAAAGCAATCAGAAAAGCACAAGAGAATTTACGTGGAAAGACCCAAGAATGGGAAAAAACTATGAAGCCACTCCACCAGAAAATTTCACTATGAAATTCAAAAAATGTTACAAAAAACTCACACCAGTTTTTTTTTTACACACAAGAAAACTCTTAGGACTCGCACTCCAAACCTTTCCTGCTCCAATTCAATGTGAAAAACACATGCTAAGATCCCATAAATTCTCCTCTCCGACCTTTCACTCATTCACCAGGAACTTGTCAAGAAACTTGTGCAGGAACCATGTCCATTGTTGCTCGAAATTGGCCTTAAAAACAAAAAAAATGAGCTAACTACTCCAGACGCTTAGACACCGATTAGGCACCCAGACTCGGTGTCTAAGCGCCAAGCTCTCAGGAAGCAGAGAAAAAAAATCACGCCCAAAACATTGGGCGCGTGAGCACCCAGATTTGGGGCCTAAGCGCCCAAGGCTCGGATTGTGCCCAACACATTGGGCGCTTGAGCGTCCAAGGCAGGTGCTTGAGCGCCGAATTCTCTTCTTGCGCACCAATATGGTTTAGGGTTTAGAGGCGCCCAAGGCGGGCACAAAAGCGTCTGTCTCTCCGTCGAGCGCTCATCAACGGACGCTTAGGCACCAAAACCCGATGCTTAGGCATCGGGTTAAATTGGTGCTTTTGGCTCCACAATCACAACAATCTCCCAATTGGAGACAATAGCACCCAACTCTAGTCCTCTGCACCTGCACCTCCATTTGAATCGCCTTCATAATCATGTATTGTGGTCACGTACCGTGGTGCGGTTCACCTCCCATCTAAACCTTCATGAAACTCAACTGAAGCCAATCATAGATTTAGTTTATCTACAATCACCACCTATGTCAGCATATCTGCGTGATTCTCAATTGCGTGTATCTTTTCCAGAAACAACTGTCCTTCTTCTAGAGATTGAATGAAAGATTCCTAAGCTGGATGTGTTTCGTCCTGACATTAAAAGCAACGTTCTTAGCAAGATGAATCCAACTCATACTGTCACTATATAGTTTTCCAATCCCCTGATCCTTGTTCAATTTTGCCATGAAATTCTGTAGTCATATCATTTTCTTGCTAGCCTCAGTGATAACAATATATTCTGCCTTAGTAGTTGAAAGTGCAATGATCTTCTACAACTGGAAACCCAAATCACCGCTGTGTTCCCCAAAGTAAAGATATATTCTGTTGTACTTCTAATATTCACATCTCCTGCCAGATTTGAATCTACAAATCCCTGTAGACTGATCCCTGAACTTTCATAGCAAAATACCCTGTTGACAGTTCCCCTGAAATACCTGTGATTCCACTTTACCGCCTCCTAATGATGTCTGCCTAGATTGCCCATGTACTTGTTGACCACTCCTACTGTATATGCAATATTTGGCTTGATACAAATTATCCCATACATCAAACTTTCAATTGCTGAAGCATACAAAGTTCTCTCCGTCTGTGTTTGCTCTGCTTCAGAGTTAGCCAATAGCTTTTTAGATAGTTTGAAGTGACTACCTAAGGGAGTGCTAATTGGTTTCACCTTATTTATGTTGAACCTCTATAGGATCTTCTCAACATATTCTGCCTGAGACAACTTCAGTTTTCTTGCACTTCTGTCTCTGCTAATTCTCATCCCGAGGATTTTCTTGATTGGACCTAAACCTTTCATCTTGAACTCACTTGATAATTGTTTTTTTAAGTTCCTGATTTTCTCTATATCTGCTTATGCAATCAACATGTTATTCACATTCAAAAGAAACAAAATATAACAGTTACCGAAGTGTTTGATGAAGTGGTCTGCCTGACACTTCAAGTACCTATTTTTTGACATAAATCAGTCAAACCTCATGTACAGCTGTCTCGTGGTTTGCTTCAACCCATAAAGGCTCTTCTTCAATATGCAGACCAAACATTCTTTGCCTGGAAACTTGTAACCTTGTGGTTGCACCATATATAACCCATCCTCTAGATTTCCATGTAAGAAAGTTGTTCTTACATTCATCTGCTTCAAATGTAGATCTTCGTCTGATATTAGACTCACCACACCCTTGATAGTATTCTTCTTACCACCGGGGAGAAGATCCCTATATAATCCACCCTTCTCTCTGCTGTAAATCCTTCATAACAAGTGTTGCCTTGTAGTGCTTGCTACCATCTGACTCCTCTTTCAATCTGTAGAGCCATTTGTTGTGCAGTGTTTTTTTGCCATTTGGTAGTACCTTCAAATCCCAAGTTTGATTTGACTCCAAAGATTTCATTTCTTCATCAACGGCAAGCTCTCACTCCCTTGAATCTTTAACTTGAGTGATCTCCTAAAAGCACTCTGGTTCACCGCTATTAGTTAGTAACAAATAGTATAAAGAATGAGACTAACTGTGTACGGGTCTTGTCACTCTGCTGGATTTACTGACTTTTGTAGTAGATGACCGAGGAACTTTCAGTGTTCCTTCTGGTTGAGTGCATCTTCTTTCTTCATCTTTCTGATCACCTGTATCATCTTTCTTCACACATATGGATTCTTTAGCAGTAGTTAACGTACAATCCTCAGTTCCGATCTTATCTTTGTACATCTCCATTTCGTTAAAAGCGACGTTTCTGCTTCTGCTGAATTTTTGATTCTGATAATACCTGAACTTGTACCCAAACTAATCTAACCCATATCCAATGAATATACACTTGAGAGATTTCGAGTCAAGCTTGCTCCTGAGCCCTGCATCAACATGCACATATGCAGAACACCCAAATATTCTTAAGTGAGATGGACATACTTTTTTGTCACCCCAGACTTCTTTAGGTAAGCCTTCCTCTAAAGGTACTGATGGACTATGATTTATCAAATAAACTGTTGTATTAATTGCTTCAGCCCAAAATTGTAATGGCAAAACTGCATGCAGCTTTATGCTCCTAGCACGCTCCGTGATTGTTCTGTTAATGCACTTAGTCACACCATTTAGCTGCTGTGTCCTTGGTACGGTGAACTCATGCTTGACCCCCTCTGTGGCACAGAAATTTCTAAACTTTTGATCACGATACTCACCCACATTATCTGTTCTGAGACGCTTCAGTTTCAAGCCTTGTCTCATTTTCTACTATAGCCTTCCACTTCTTAAAGGCTTCAATTACATCATGTTTTTGCTTTAAGAAATAAACCTATACCTTTCTCGTGTGACAAAATAGCGAGAATCTTCAATGCATTGAATTGGAGTAGGACCCCATACATAAATATGCACTAACTCTAATTTCGTTGATTTCACCACTGGCCCGCTCTTGGAGAAAGTAACCTTCTTCTGATTGCCATATATTCCGTCTTCATAGAAATCCAAATCAAGTGATTTCAAACCTTGAAACTTATTCTTTGAAAGTAGAGACTTCATACATTTCTCGCTCACATGGCCAAGCCTACAGTGCCATAGATCTGCATCCACACTGGTTCCAACCATATCAATGAAATGATTTCATTGATCAAATAAAGAGTGCCTTTAATGTTGTCTCGAGCCTTCACTAATGCCCCCTGGTTACCCTCCATGAATCATCTGTGAAAGTAGTCATTAGTCTTGAATTTGTCAGCTGACTTACAGAGATAAGATTTTCCTTTAAACATAGAATATTTCTAACTTCAATAAGCTTTCAGACTGTTCCATTCGATAACTTGTTATCAACATCACCCTTTCCCACTATACTGCAGGCCTTGTTATCTCCAAATAAACATTCCCTAGATCACTCTGAGTATAGTTTTTAAATACCTCTTTATTAGGGCAAGCATGAAAAAAGGCACCTGAATTCACTATCTAGGATTTAGTACCGACTAAGGATAACACCAGGGAGTCATTTTGGATTTCACAATGGAGAAATTAGTAGAGAAACTACTTTCTTGTCCTCCACAACCAACATTTCTTGGAGGTTTACAGTCCTTCCCGAAATGCCCTTTCTTACCGCAATTTCAACATTCTCCTCTGCTTGACTTGGTATTTTTTTCTTGGACTTGGATTTGTCTCTGTCTGTATTTCTGCTCAAATTCATCCATTGTTAACAACATTCCACGCAGAACCTGAAAATTCACTATTCACAGCTTTTCTGTTAACTTCTTCATTCATCATCAGACCCACTATATTATTGAAGTTCAACTTCGAAGTCCTTGAAGAATTACTCACCGCCTTTACCAAACCATCCCAGCTGTCCGACAATGAAGATAGTATTAACAGTGCTCTGACCTCATCATCAAACTTGATCCCTACAGAACACAACTGACTCGTCACAATATTGAAGTTATTAAGATGCTCACCACTGAACTGTCTTTCACCATCTTCATGTTGAATAATTTCTTCATAAAAAAATTCTTATTGAAAGCATAAGGTTTTTCGTACATCTTGGCCAATTTCGCCATGAGATTTACGTAATTTTCTCATTCACAATGTGTATGCAACAGATGATGAAAGTAACAACCTGATCAAACCTATTGTCGTTCAATCCAACACTTTTCATTCTTTCATAGACATAGATTCAGGCTTCTTTGTAATTCCTTGTAGTGGCAAGTATAATTGTTACTGATACAACAAATCTTCCACCTGATTCTTGTAGAAAGCGAATTTTATCCCATTGAACTTCTCCAGATTGAAGCTTGCTTCTTCGGCCATTGCTCCCACTTGAATTGAACCCCGCTTTGATACCAGTTTGATAGGAATTATACCAAAGAAGAACAATTCTCAAACTTTTGTCGGGCTTAGGATCGATTAAAAACTAAACCACACAACGAAATAATGAGATCGCACCAATTTGAGAAAACCATAAAAAACTATAAGTAGAAATCACAATCAAAGCAACTAGAGAAACACACGAGATTTTACGTGGAAAAAACTGAGAACTGGAAAAAACTACAGAGTCACACCACCAAAAAATTCTACTATGAAATTCAGAAAATGTCTATAAAGAACTCACACTAGTTACCTCTATACACACAAGGAAACTTACAAGACTCGTGCTCCAATCCTTTCTTGCTTCGATCTGATGCAAAAAACACACCCCAAGATCCCAGAAATCTTTCTCTTCGACCTTTCTCTCCTTCAGGAACTTGCCAAAGAAACTTGTGTAGAAACCATCTCCATCATCGCTCAAAATTGGCCTTAAAACCAAAAAAAAAATGAGCTAACTGCTTCGGGCGCTTAAGTGCTTATACTTCTAAACACCAATCTCTTGGGAAGCAGAGAAAAAAAAAATTGTGCTCAAAACATTGGGCATTTGAGCCCCCAGACTTGACGCCTAAGCGCCAAAGGCTCGGAGAGCGCCCAATACATTGGGCGCCTGATCGTCGTCTTTTCTATTTGCACAACAATATGGGGCGCTAAGGTGCCTAAGGCGGGTACAAAAGCGCTCGTCTCTCTGTCATACGCCCATCAATGGGCGCTTAGGCACCCAAACCCGGTGCTTAGGCGGTAGGTTAGATTGGGTGCTTGGTGGAGCACCCAAACCCGGTGCTTAGGCGGTAGGTTAGATTGGGTGCTTGGTGGAGCACCCAAACCCGGTGCTTAGGCGGTAGGTTAGATTGGGTGCTTTTGGCTCCACAACCATAACATATGCAAGTCCTAGAGACAAGTTTTGGTGGCTCTTTTTTCTATCTATATGTGCAAAGCCTAGATCTTAAACTGGTGACTTCTATTTTTATTCTTTTATCTAAATTACTTTATGATTGGTGTACATGGTGTTATGTTATTTCTTGCTTTTTTTGTGTGAATTTTAACAGTTACAAAATTTTATATTCATTCTCAAGTTTCTTTGATAATATTAAATTTTAATGACTTATATTATCATTTAAAAGAATTAATATGTTTTTTTATTTCAACTAACAAAGTGATTAATTTTTTGTTTAAATTAAAGGCTGGGAAACTATGTATTTATTTATTTTTTTAATATTTCTTTGTTTATCTCATCTTAGATATGCGTTAGTAAATCATATACTTTTAAAACTTCTTATATCAAATATTTGATTGTATGTGTATGGTGAAATGAATAAATGGTGCAATATCAAATATTGATTCTTATACTTAGTTGGATGAGATTTTTAATAAGATATTAGATTTGTAATTTTCTTAAAGATTTATTCGGGTGGTTATCATTAAGTGAGAATGAGAGAGGTCATGAATGGAAGACTTCTATTAAGACAGATAGTTTTTGATGGTCTGTTCACATCTTCTATGGATGTTTCATTAGATAGTTTAATGTTGTAATAGGTACCAATAACAAATTACTTTACGTCCTGAGAGTGCTTTAGACAATATAAAAGAGAGACATATCAGTACATATGTACTTAGATTGCTTGATTGTAATAAAGCATTTGACATATTTTGTTATACATTGGGTTAAGGAATTGGATGCTTTTGAAGTTAAGATGGCTATCTAATTGCTTATTTTAACTAGAAAGTGAATGATACAAAATAAAATTATTCAAATTATGGTAGAGAATTTTATAATGTTTGTGATCTTAAAAAATTCGTGCATCGGCATCCCTCAAAAATGAATGAATGAGCATTTTATGTAAAGTTCTGGGTCAAATTTTCAGGAGACAACTAAAACAATAGATAAGACACAACCTAGAGATTACATCCTCATTTAGCAAATACGATTTGGGGTTTGAGGTTTCCCACAGGTGCAAGCCCCAATGATTAATTAATTCTCTTGATAATGGAAGAGCATTTTTGATTAAGGTCGATCATTAGAGAGTTGATTGCTTAACAAACAGTAGTAACAAATTTAGGAAATAAATTATAAAATTTATCATTATTAAGTTTAGAGTGGGTGGAGGTTTTTGTTTGGGTGTGGGTGAGGGTGAGGGTGAGGGTGGGGTGGGGTGGGGGGCGTAGGTGGAGATGATGTTAAATCTAATCAAGATTTCATGATTCTGTTATCGGGTTGTCATGATACTTAATCTATTTAGTCAGATGAGGATATTGACCTAACTTGACAAAATGATACTTGTCAACAATAATGGGTTACTTCGTCAAAGAAGATATTGTAAACTAAGAGTGGATGTTTGTTTTGGGGATAAATTCATGTTGATTTTAGCTTACATCCACTCTTAGTTTACAAAAGGTAGTGACTGTAATGCAGTGGAGTGTACTGGCCAAATCATCTGATTAGAAAGGCCCTTCAAAAACACTTCATTTGTCGAGCCAATTGGCTAATTTACATTGGCAAAGGGTTCGGGCTGCATCCTTAATGGCGCAGATTATTTTGAGTATAAATGTAGTAATGACTTTATTATGAAATTGACTCATTGTGAGCTTGAGTTAATCTTAAATTTTTGCTCTCAATCAAAATTGTGAATAATGAATGAAGTTGCTTTAAATTATAATTAATGATATATTTCATTGGAACATTTTATAGATTTTATTATTTGAAAACTTGATTTTATAAATAAATATTTGCGGGTGTAATAAATATGTATATCATGAGGGTTATGGATATCTTTGAATTTATTGGCTCTATCTTGCTTACAAAAGATCAAATTCTTAATCTATATTAGTCAAATTTATTCAAATATTCTTTGAAGTTTAATTTTAAAATATAGCCCTTCAGTCGAGATTCACTTTTAACACGATCGTCATTGAGGTGATGGATGGCATTCAACCTATCAACTCTGCCTTGTTTAAGAGGATTGGATTCATAATTTATATTAATCAAGTCAATTTAAATATTCTTTGAAGTTTAATTTAAAAAATAGACCACTTTGATTGAAATTCACTTTCAACATAACTATTATTGGAGACTAATTAAAAAAAAATATTTAAAATACTTATATTTGTCATTTGCTTAAAAATATCATTAAATTTTGGTCACTAAAAAAAATTCTAAAAATTAATTATGTGCTTTTAAGATAATTATATGTTTTTCAAGATAGATTAATTTTGACTAACTTATTTGGGCCTGCATAACATTCTCAGACAAAGTATTATAGCACAAAGTATTTTAGCATTCTATATATTAGTTAAAGCACATACGAGTAATTTGACAACATGCTGGCATCTTGGTGTACCTGCACGATGCACATACATGATTTTTAGGGTCTTTTTGGGACAATTGCAGTTGTTTGAATGAGCAACTACGAAGTTGCTACAAAAGAAGTTACTGTTCAAAATACTGTGATGGCTATTACAATTTTTTTTCATTTTCAAATAATTAGACCGCATCTTTTTTACAAACACCGTACTTAGTCAGGTCATTTTGTAAAATGCAGATTTTTCACCACAACTTCTTGATAAAGCAGAGAAAAAGGCATTTCCCCTAAAGCTCCCGTGGTGCAGTCCAGACCACCCCCACCCCACACAGACCCAAAAAAAAAGACACCCCTACGATGCGCTTAACATGATTTTTAAGGTCTATTTGGGACAATTACTACTGTTTGAAGAGGCAATTGTGAAGTTGCTACATAAGAAGCTACATTTCAAGAAAATGTGATGAGAATTAAATATTTTTTTATTTTAAAATATCAGATCGCAGTTTTCTGACAGTCACCACACTTAGATTAGGTTGTAAAATGCAGCTTTTCTTCAAACGTTGTTTCTTCAAACACCCCAGCGATGCGGTCTAGAATGCACTGCATCACCACTGCCCCTACCCCTGCCCTCCCCCAAACACACCCTTAATGCACTTGTAGATGGCAATGGCACAATGTACTTGCACAGTTTCTAAGGTATTTGAAGAATTATTTCGTGATACTTGCAATAATATAAAAATATCTAATTTTTTATTATTTACATAAATATATTTATTTTTAAATACGTGCAAATAGTTTACTTTAAATTTTGGAAAATTTGTCTTCTATTCGCTTGTATGAATATTGTGGATTTGGTGGCGAGCAAACAAGCTAGATTTTGATTGTTTATTTAAAGCAACATATTTTATATTTTTAAAACTAGCATTTAATTCTTTGAATTCTTTTGTGTTTGATGAGATATCGTTTGTGCTAGGTAATAAGCTTTCAAATTTTTGTAAGCACACTATATTTAGCTTTTTTTTCCTGCTTAGGAATGAGTTGTTGTATTCTCTATTAGTTCAGTACTAAGCTCTCTTTCATCTCAGTCAATACAAGATATAGAACAGTCTGAGTGTTGGTCAAGGGGTGCTTGTTCATGGTGATTGGCAAGCAATTGGGATCAATTCAAGTCATTTGTATTCAGTTCTCCCGTTAAATTTCCCATTTTTTGGCTTTCACTTTTATTATTATTTTGCAGGTGCACTCTTCATTTCATTCATTTTATTACTTGTTGCATTGATAGTTTGGAGGGTCATGTTGTTACTTTTGTTCAACTCCCAAACGACAACAACAAAAACAACAACAAAACCTTCATCCTACTAGGTGGGGTCTGCTACATGAATCTTTTTTCTCCATTATGTCCTATTTAGTGTCATATTTTTATTTAATTCTAATAAATTAGGATCATTTTTTATACAATTTGCCCAAGTCTTCCTAGGTTTACCTCTATCTATCTTAACATAAGTCGAATTTAAAATATCTACTCTTCTAATTGAATTATCAGATGGTCAGCGTTTAATGTGACCGAACCATCTAAGACGACTCTATCTAATTTTGCCCGTCACTGGAGATACACCAACCCTATCACAGATGTATTCATTTTACATTTTGTCTAAGTTGAAAGCCACTCATCCACCTAATCATTCTCATTTCGACAACACTTAACTTAGTTTTATGCTTCTCTTGTAAAGACCAACATTCAATGTCATAGATTATTGCAGGTCTCACCACCTTCATATAAAATTTTCCTTTTAGACTAAGTGGTACTTTTCTATCACACAATAGGCTCGAAGCATTCCTCGACTTCAACCAACTTGAATTCTATTAATAACATCCTCATTAATATCACCATCACTTTGAACAATAGACCCGAGATATCTAAAGCGTTTACACCTTTTAATAATTTGATCACCCATAGTTACATATAGTTCACTAGAGCTACTACTACTAAAATTACATTCCATATATTCAACTTTAGTACTACTCAAACGAAGGCCTTTAGACTCCAAGGTAGAGCTCCATCAATCAAGTTTTTCTTGAGCTTTTTCTCTCTCGTCTTATCCAAGAGAAGGATATCATCAGCGAAAAGCATACACCAGGGCACATCCTCCTGTAAGTGTCCAGTAAGACCATCCATAACTAAAGCAAATGATATGGGCTTAAAGCCGATACCCTGATGTAAACCAACAAAAATAGGAAAATATTTAATCAATCCTCCTATTCGAACACTCGTAACAACTCTTTTATACATATCTTTAATAATTTGAATATAAGTCATATCAACATCTTTCTTCTCAAGAATTCTCCAAACGATATCTCTTGAAACCTTATCGTAAGCTTTTTCTAAATCAATAAACTTTTTCTAATCGTAAGCTTTTTCTAAATCAATAAAAGTTATATTTAGATCTGCCTTATTAACTCTGAACTTCTCCATCAAATCTCTCAATAAATTTATACCTTCCATAGTAGACCTGCCCGACATAAATCCAAATTGATTATGAGAAATCTTTGTAAAATTTCTTGACCAATGTTCAATTACCCTCTCCCATAATTTTAAAGTATGACACATCAACTTAATTCCTCTATAATTTGTACATTCTTGTGCATCTCCTTTATTCTTAAAAATGGGGACCAAAATACTCTTCCCCCACTCCTCATGCTTCTTTTTAGTTTTTAAGAAAATATTAAAGAGTTTAGTAAGCCAAGAAACTCCCAAATCTATAAGTATTCTACATTTCAATTGGGATATTATCAGACCCTACAGACTTTCCACCCTTGATTTTCTTTAAAGCCTCCACTTCTTTTTTAACTTCTTTTTTACTAATGCGACGGTTTTTTACTAATGCGACGGTAAAAATTAAACAGTTTATTATTTTTAACGATTTTAAGATCACTTAGGTTGATCTTATTTTCTGAAACTTCATTAAAAGGTTTATCAAAATAACTCACCTACCTATTTTGAATATTTTTTTCTAAGAAAAACACTTTTAATTTCATCTGTAATACACTTGAGTTAAATCTTTACTTTTTTTTTCTCTTTGTTTTGCTTCTTTTCTCTTTGTTTGGCTTTTCTTTTCTCTTTGTTTGGCTAGTTTATACATATATTTTTCACCCTCCTTGGTATCTAATTTATTATAAAGATCACTAAAATTGTTCTCTTAGACTCTCCGTTTGATATTTTTTCTAGTTCTTTAAGCTTTTACATTTAAACCAATAACATAACTTCTTATATTTTATCTTTTCTTGTACATTATTATTCTACCACTAACTATTTTTATTTATTGAAATATTTTCTTTTGATTCTCCAAGTACAACTTTTCTCACTTGTTTAACAGTGTTTGTTACTTTATCCCACATAGAATTTGCTTCTTCATGAACATTCCAAATTTTGAAATATTAAATTTTATTCATAAAAATAATTTTATTTGTATTTTTTAGGTACCCCTATCTAATTCTACGATGATGGTTCATAGTATTCTTTATTTTACAACTTTTCATCTTAAAATCTATGACTAATAATCAATGTTGAGTACTTAAATCCTCACTTAAAATGATCTTACAATCTTTACATTCTCGACGATCTCTTCTTCTCATAAGAAAATAATCAATTTGTGTTTTATTAGATCCATTTTTATAAGTAATAATATGCTTATCTTTTTTCTGGAATAAAGTATTAGCAAGAACAAAATCATACGCTAAAACAAAATCTAATATAGCTTCATCTTTTTCATTAATCACTCCAAAATCGTAGCCACCATGAATATTTCTAAAATCTTATACCACTCTACTGACATGTCCGTTTAAATCTCCTCCAATAAAAATTCTTTCTTCAAGAGGTATCATTTTTATTAGGTCTTCTAAGTCATTCCAGATTTTTTCTTTAGAACTTATACTTGAACTTACTTGAGGAGCATAAACACTTATAATATTAAAAATCTTAGTTTCAACAATAATCTTAAGGGCTGTAATTCTTTCTCAAATCCTATTAATTTTTACAATATTATCTTTCAAACGTTTATCTATAATTACACATACACCATTTCTAATGCGACTCTTACCTGAATACCAATGTTTAAAACATAAGTCATCAATCTCCCCAGCCTTATCTCCAACCCATTTAGTTTCTTGAACACATAAGATATTTATCTTTCTATGAATCATAATATCAACTAATTCCATTAATTTATCAGTGAGGGTGCCTATATTCCAAAATCCTATCCTAATATTAGTTTCATGGACTGATTTCTTTACCCGCATTCGTCTGTAATGTAGGGACCCTTGCTTATTTGACACTACACCCAGACGTCGGTGTAGCGGCCCTTGCACACTTTTCACTGTATTCAAAACATATTGTGCGTCGCTTTCAGGGGACGCCCTAGCACTTACACAATTGTCAAAAGGATTCATGTCATAATTTATTTGACAAGTTTTACTCTGGCTATTGACTACCTAACTCAACCCTCCACTTTTCACTTCCAGGCTTGGGATCGGCAATGACAGTGTTACTTTTGTTCAACTCCCATTAGTTAAAATTTCAGCAGCCTCTCAAAGTTTCTTCATTTTAAGGGGTCTAATTGTAAATAAGAAATATAGAAGAAGTCTAAGGGTTATTTGTAAAGGGTTTGTAAGGCTCTATAGAAGCTCAACTCATGAATGAAAGAAGAGAGCTTTTTACCAAAATAATCATCCATATTTCTTCATGGCATGAGAGCATCGTTGTTGCTCGATCTGCAATCGCTTGCTAGCTGAGGAAGATAGGGATGGGATCGGCAAAACAGTGGAAGGTTTTGGGAACTGCAAAGGCAAGGCAAGCTAGGGCTATCAAATCAAGAAGCTGTCACAAGAGACGATATAGGCAAAGAAAACCGTTGCTCTGTCATGCAGAACGACAAACAAGATCAATCGCAAAAGGAGAAGTAGGGCTTCGATCTTAGAAGCTGTCGTGCAGATCGATCACTGAAGCCAAACGGTCAAGGCGACTCAGAAGGAGGTGATGCTTAACATAAATGTGATGAGGAGGAGGTGATTTCACACAGTGCAAGGAAGAGGCCACACTTAACCTAAAGACAATGAACAATCTGAAGGGGAAGAAGCTATGATAACTTTCGTTCTCGTTTGGTCGTGCGTTGCAGTGGAGCCACTGAAGGCATGGGCTGGGAAGGAGGAGAATGTGGAGAAGGTGCATGCGACTTTTCTCTTAAAATGCAAGTTTTGAAGGAGAACTAAATAGCCGGTAGAAGTGATGTCAGGGAAGTAGGAAGCATGTATCTTCATAGGGGGCTTGTCATGGAGTGCCACAGAACGACAACTTGATGCTATGTTTAGTAGATTAAGCAAGGTGTTGTATCTGTGGATTATGATAGAAAACGATACAGGGCGACCTCGTGGATTTGGATTTATGAATTTTGCTGATAGACATGCAATGAATGATGCTATCAGGGAGATGCACAATAAAGAGCTGAACAATAAAAAAATATCAATCAAGAAGGCCAAGCCAAAAGTTGGGTTCAGATGATTCAGGCTACAGTTATAGTGGTGGTGGCTACTCATCTAACGGAGCAGGTGGATGAAAATTTTCTTCTCATTCTAGAATTGACAGAGATGAAAAAGGAGGCTGCCAGGCAAATAAGATGGTAGTAAAGAACGAGGGAAAGACATGGTTAGTTCTTACCAATGAGGATCATGAGTTACTAGAGATGTTGAAGAGGAATCAGAGAGTGGTCGGTAATGCGTCCTAGGATGCATCCATCTTATCGTCATTTATGTTCACTCAGTCAAAGATACTCGTGATACACATGCTCTTGCCTCAATATCCACCACAAATCACCATAATGGATAGTGGATTCTGATGCATCTCGACATGTGACTGGTGGTTCTCTTTTTACACTCACCTGGCAATTTCAGAGAGTATTTAGAATGCTGGTGGTACAACACAACCTGTGATTGGTAAGGATTAGTGAGGTGTGCAAATTCTATGACTTTGTCTAATATTTTGCATGCTTCTTCTTTTCAGTGAACCTTTTATTCATTAACACCATTATACACTAATTAAATTGTGTTGTTCCATTTGATATTCCAAATGTCTTTTTTCAGGAGAAGGGGATTGGCCGGAGACTTAGGACTAACACGTGGCATAGTGAACTCTGGTATTTGGATAGAGGGATGATGGACTCAGATTTGTCATCCATGATTGAGCATATTAGAGGATGATTTGAGAGGAGTGTGGAGGTTGTTTTGCTACTACATCACAATCGCATGAGACACTTTTCATTTATTTTATTGTCGTTTGTATCCATCCTTAAATGAAAAGACAAATAAACAGAAACTTGTGCGTGATGGTAGTGAGTTTGGTAAGCATACCAGGAGCTCTTATATTAGTTCTGGAAAAAGTTCTTATATTTTTGATTTGGTACACTCAGATGTGTGGGGATCTTGTTCTACAAATTATTTGGATGTTTACAGATATTGTGTCTTTCATCGATTATTTTTCTTGTGTTACTTGGTTATATCTGATGAGAAACAAAAATGATGTGCTTGCCTGCTTTTAAGGCTTTCACAATGTGATTCAGACTTAATACGGTGTTTTAGTGAAGGTATTGAGGTCTGATAATGAGACAAAGTATACCAACAAGACATTTGGAGATACTTGTTAGCCAAAGGGATACAACATCAAACCACATGTTCATGCATGCCGACACAAAATAGAGTAGCTGAGAGGAAGAATAAACATCTTCTAGATGTAGCTCAGAGCATGATGATTACGATGAATGTCCCAAATCACTTGCATGGGTAAGCGATTTTCACATCTGCTCAATAGATCAACAGAATGCCCTCGAGAGCGTTGGATTAGAAGTCTCGTTGTCAGATGTTGAAAGGAGATAATAACATAATCCTCCAATTGAAAGTTTTTGGTTGTGTATGTTATGTGAAGGACAACCGATCATCAGTAGGGAAACTAGATCCTAGAGCTGTGAAGTATGTTTTCATGGGTTATACTGCTATCAAAAAGGGGTATGTTTGTTGAAGTCCGATAGAGAAGAGACCGTTTGTGAGCATGGATGTGTTATTTAGATAGTTTGAACCGTACTACACTCTGGAGGTGATCTCACCCTTTGGTGACTCATCAGCTACTGGAGGTATGAGGCGTGAGGGGGAGAGTTGTGATGGTCAGAGATTGGTGCATTTGGGAACGATGTCTTGTCTCGTTGTATGGGAAGGATCAAAAATTTAGGAAAAGCCAAAAACTAAGGAAAATGAGCCTGAAGGTGGAGGGATTCAAGCTCAAAGGGAGCTGAGAGTGTATACAAGAAGGAAAAGTCAGAATGAGGGAACAACGTCTGCCGTGCCACTTGTGCCATCAAGTCCGGGAACAGTGCCTACTGTGCCACTCGTGCCATCAGGTCCCTTGTCCTGGTCTACCCCAACTCCCGAGACACTTGCACCTTCTACTTCAGAATCTGATTACCCAGGTGATATGATTCCTCTCCCTTCTCCTCCCACTCCCATTGCTTTAAGGAGGACCACTCGCAACAATGTGGGTCGTTCTCCTGATTGTTATTCTTCTGATTGTTTTGGTTTCTCACATGACATTGCTCAGTTTATCTCATATTCTAACATATCATCTGTACACGGAGCATTCATTGCATCTTTAAACATTGGCTCTTTACCCAAGTGTTGGGAGGTAGCTAAGGAGAATCCAAAGTAGAAGGTAGTCATGTTGGAGGAACTTGGTGCTCTCGATAAGAATGGGACGTGGGAGATAGTACCATTACGTTGAAATCTTCATCATTTGTGCATCTCAACTGTAAAATTTCAACTAATATATATTCATATTGTCTTGTGTGTGGACTCCAATAATATGAGAGTAATTTTCAAGCATTATTAATGCTTCAGATGTGTTGACGAGTTGCATCTATAATCTTTCGCTGCATCTGTAATATTTCGTTGCATCATTTTCATTTAAATCAGTTGTGTTGTTTTCTATTTTGAAATAACTTCGGAACATTATTTGCACCAATGATATTTAGGCAGCTTTGAATGTAGTGAGAACATTTTGAATTAGTTTTGTACGATGTTGTATCCAATGCCTGATATTAGTTTTAACTTCATTCATGTTTGGCTTGCGTTGCATATTGACGCATATGTATAGGTCAAACGATTTTATATTATTATTTGAAAATTGGATACATTGTTTTTTGTTTATGGAGTTTGTTTTATATTATGATCATCAAGCTATAAAATCTATAAATTTTCAAAAGTTAGAAAATTGGCATGCTAAAATACTATGCTAGTATTGAAAATAAAATTATTGATGCTTCAAGTAAGATTGTTCTTATTTTATCACAATGTAGGTTAGGGTGATTGGATTTGATCAAATTTAAGAAGATTATTTCCATTGTAAGTATTTCAATGACATTTGTCATGATTTTGTTATTGAATTATTTATTTTAACAAAGATTTCATGGTTAAAGATAGTTTTTAAGGAACTTGTCTTTTATATTTTTGATTCAAAATTGAGATAATTTTTTGTTTAAAATTACTTGTTTGCGGTGATGTAAAACTCAAGTCGTGATAAACCTGTATTCATGATCAAATATAGATATTATTCACGTTACTTTAAAAGTGATGTTGCATAGGTAGTTTACAATATCGAACTTGTCAAACAACTAAAGAAAACAAACGTAACATTAGCTTTACACAACATGCCAATTTCTTATAAGCCTTTATACTTCGTTGCCTATTCCATATAAGTCTTGAGAGATTATTGGATTGGGTTTTGTCATAAGATTACCACGAACTTTAAGGGATCGAGATTTTATTTTTAACTTGTTTATTATCTTTCTATAATAGCTTATTTTATTAAGTTTTTTCAAGTTGTTAATGCATATCCCATATTAAAATTTTAAATACATGAATTACTTAAAACTATTGTCTAATAGAGGTGCAATATTCATGTTCTACTTTTGAAAAACTACATAAGTATATGAAAATTTAATTAATTTGTTTAACTGTTTATCACCAACAAATTTATGGATAAATTGAGGTGTTAAGAATATTTATGAATGAGTCGACCGCCAAAATAATCCCCTACCCATTTACATTGGGCTATTTTAGTATTAGATTAAATATAAATGCTAAATTAATCTTCGAACTATTTTAATATGAGCCAAAATAGTCTTCATCGGTGACTATTTAAGCCTATATTAAAAGAGTTTAGGGACAAAATTGTCATTTTTATAAATTATGAGACTAAAATGACCCCATACAAAGAGTCGGGAACCATTTTGACACTTTTCATTTATGAATTATAGCTTTTTTATAGCATCAAATTTAATCATACTTGATTACCATATTGTTGTGTGTGTGCTATGGACTTTAAAGATGTTAAGAATATTAAACACATATGTGGTGGCCCTAATAAGAGAATAATTCATTTTTTAAAATGTTTAAAACTGTATATACAATCTCATATGCTATTTTTGGTGAATTGCATTTAGCTTATCCTTCATGTCTTAGAACTTTAATAAAACAAATAATTAAAATAAAATAATCTAGAGGTAATTCATATATAACTATAAGGCTTTTAAAACTTGTTTAATTTTGTAAAACACCACAATCATCTTATTTCCAATTCTAAAATTTATCATGCTGTTGGTTCCATTATTGATTGACTATTAGTTGTTGTTCTTTATGTTCATGAGTTACCTTTCAAGAAGCATGATAGGTTTGTTCAAATTTGTTTCACAACTATTGAATACTCAATTTGCTAAAGCCAAAACTTTCCAATCGAGGGATATTGATGCGGAATTCTTATGCCTGCTACTACGCTACTCTCTAGTACTTGTTGATTATTTTATTATTCGTGTCGCTTTATGTTATAAGTTCTATAATTACCTCTCATCTGTTATAGTGGGATTCTTTATTTTCATTTTAATGACTGAAGTCCTAGAAAATTCATCCTTATTGTTATTTGTTGCAGGCTTTCTCTTCTAACATCACTAATACTAGGTATTCCTACTAAACCACCTTTTTTACTTGCTGGTTCTATTGGTTCTGCCATATGGCCTCTAAAAAGTGTTGCTTGACCAATCCTTTGGGAGGCACATTTATTTATAGGAGGAAAATTAAGCGATATGGGATACTTAGAGATTTTTCTCTTTTATGGAGATTTTATTTTCTTTATTTGAAAGTTTCTAAGGACTTAGGCACCCGGATAATTATCTCCTCTGTTAGGGGAGCTTTTTTTATTAATTTTATCAGTGTTAGGTCTCTTATGAATACATAGTTAGTCTCTCTTTTAACGCAAGTGAAGGTGATCAACCCATTTGTTTGGTGGGATGTGGTTGGGGATCAGTACCTCACGCAGTCAAGATTTCACTGTTTCATCTTCTTGGGTATGTCACAGAATGTTAGTTTATCATGTCATATTTGATGTTGAGCATGAACATTCATATGATAGCTCATTACATTATCCTAAAATATCTTAAATAAGCATAAATATTCATATGCACTACCAAAGCAAAAGAAAATATTGTTTCTCATAGTACTAAAGGAAGATAGAGGATTGAAACTTGGGATCTAGTCAAAAAGAATTTTCAAGTGTAATGAAAGAGAATATCGGGTGAAGATAGCATAAGATAATAAGTATGATTGATTGTAAAAGGTTATAATCAAATGTAAAGTATGACTTTAAGGATAGTTTTCTTACATGTTAAGCATATCTATTGGCATTTTGGTAGCAATGGTTATAGTGCTTGACCATCTAGAGCTGAAATAGTTAGATGTGAAAATAGCCTCACTCCATGGTGATTTGGACGAATTCACATATGACTAAGTAGATCAGAGTTTATAAAAGTCTGGGATGACAGAACTATGACATATTGATTGGATTTGTCATCATTCCCCCTACCATCAATACTAAGCTTATGGTGATTAATTTCTACACTTTTAAAAAAATTAAATTATTGTTATTATATGCCCGAGTGATCATTGCCCTAATGACTAGCCCTAATAAAGAATAATCTCTAGTTATTATGAGGTATAGACCAGAAAGGCATGCACCAATGGGAAACATAAAACCTCTGATTTATAGTCCTCATAAAATGATATGCATTTTGGTAGCAATGGTTATAGTGCTTGACCATCTAGAGCTGAAATAGTTAGATGTGAAAATAGCCTCACTCCATGGTGATTTGGACGAATTCACATATGACTAAGTAGATCAGAGTTTATAAAAGTCTGGGATGACAGAACTATGACATATTGATTGGATTTGTCATCATTCCCCCTACCATCAATACTAAGCTTATGGTGATTAATTTCTACACTTTTAAAAAAATTAAATTATTGTTATTATATGCCCGAGTGATCATTGCCCTAATGACTAGCCCTAATAAAGAATAATCTCTAGTTATTATGAGGTATAGACCAGAAAGGCATGCACCAATGGGAAACATAAAACCTCTGATTTATAGTCCTCATAAAATGATATGCATTTTGGTAGCAATGGTTATAGTGCTTGACCATCTAGAGCTGAAATAGTTAGATGTGAAAATAGCCTCACTCCATGGTGATTTGGACGAATTCACGTATGACTAAGCAGATCAGAGTTTATAAAAATCTGGGATGACAGAACTATGAGATATTGACCGGATTTGTCATCATTCCCTCTACCATCAATACTAAGCTTATGGTGATTAATTTCTATAGTTTTAAAAAAATTAAATTATTGTTATTATATACCTGAGTGATCATTGCCCTAATGACTAACCCTAATAAAAAATAATCTCTAGTTATTATGAGGTATAGACCGGAAAGGCATGCACCAATGGGAAACCTAAAAAATTTGATTTAAAGTCCTCATAAAATGATATCCCATTCATCATTCACCGCTCTTGTATCGTCCAACCAAATTGCCTTGTGGAATATATATAGAGGTCAGGAGCACTTAGACAAATCATTGATTTTTTGTGTTGAGAGTTATGTGTAATAAAAGGGTTTTATTGGATTTATTTGTTAAATATTGTAGCCCTTATTTAAACACATATGTTGAATGAAATAGTAAGTTTTGGCTTATTTTCTTTCAATTTGGGCTTTGACCGTCTCTACCTTTCTCTCTTCTAACTACATTCCGTGCGAGAGGCACACCAGCGTTGCGTCCCGCATCTCGTGCAGGAGGCACAACAACACACCTATGTCCCACATCCTCTGCAGGAGACAAGCCCACGTCAACCCTCACACGGCTGGTCGGCCACCGAACTCCAAGCCGCTGTCCTCCAGGCTATTGTTGTCGTCTGTTAAGGCCGCCGCTGCTGCACCTTCCGCAGTTCGGCCTCCACACTAAGAGATTTAGTCCATTGATTGAAAGGGGCCCTTGGTGTGTGTGTGGGGGGAGGGGGGGTGATACCCCACGGATTCCGAGGGGAATGATATGAAGCGGATCCCAATCTTGATGATAAGATATATCAAAATCAGGCCTAAATGAGGAAGGGAATTGTTCATGGTGAGTATGCCCTAGAATGGAGTGCAGGTGATTAAAGATGATGGGATATGGAGATATTTTGGGAATTAAAGTATTGGATCTTCTAGGAAGGATTGATTTTAAGGTCTTGAAGGTCTTGGTAGGGCTTATACAGGGAGCTAGTGCCTTGACAAGAACTGCAACTTCAACACATGCTTCGACGCAGGTGAAGCTAGATCCCTCTCTCGTGGATTTGAAGCTTGATGGACCGGCCACTTATCTGAGCTGGTCACGTCGGATTGAGGCGGATTTAGTAGGAAAAAAACTAGAGGGGCATCTGACCGAGGACGAACCAAAAAGTGACAGTGCTGAGAAAGATAAGTAAAGGACCAATCACACCTTAGTATACTTGGCTACTCAACTCAATGGTTTTGTCAATTGCATCCTCAGTCAATGGTATTCAAAAGGTGAGGGACATCTGGGCAAAGCTGAAGAAAATTTATGCTGGAACTGAGAACCATGTAAGGGTAGCTCAGATTCAACGTGAGATAGAAGCCGTGGTACAGGGTGATAAATCAATTCAGGAATACTCCATAGATTTTGAGAGGCTGTGAGCAGTCTTGATTACTTACCACCAATGTCAAGCTATAGCCATCCAGAGTGCAAGAAAAGAGATATCTTGAGCTTTGATCAAAGAAGATCTGTCTTCCTAGCTCAGTTGACTATTCCTACACTAGATGATGCCACTATTGCGATGGTATAAGAGGAGATTCACATGAAACTACACTATGAGTCTAGTGGTTTTTCGGGCCCAGGATAAGCATTAGCTACCGCGAGCCCAGGTACGTTAGGTGTCCAGGGGAGACTTACAAGTGCTACAACTGTGGTGAAGTTGTCCATCTAAGCAGGGTCTATCTTAAGCCATCTAAGGAGAGAGAGACAAGTGGACGTGGATAAAGTGGAGGTCATGGTCGTGGTCATAATCGCCATCGCGGTTGTGGGGGTCGGAAATGTGAAAGAGGGAATACCGGGTAAATCTGATGGTAGCAGAGGACGAGGGAGAGACATGTATGATCTTTACTAGTGAGGATCATGAGTGCCTGGAGCTACTGAAGAGGAAGCATAAAACAGTAAGAGATGGAGCTGGGGATGTTTCAAATTCATCGTCATCAAGGGGTAACATTGTCATTTTGCTTACTTCGGTAAAGGTACTGATGACACACTTGCTCTTACCTCTATTTTCTCTACAGGATCATCAAAATGGATCATAGCTTCTGGTGCATCTCGTCATGTAACAGGTACTGCTGGAGAGTTCTTTTTATATATTCATCTAGCAGCACCAAAGAGTATATAGACTATTGATAGTACAACACAACCTGTAGTTGCTAAGAGTATAGTGAGACGTACCAATCAAATGACTTTATTTAATGTTTTGCATGCTTCTTCTTTTTCAGTAAATCTCTTATTCATTAGTGTCATCATTCTCCAGTTAAAATGCATTGTTTTTTTTTGTATTCCCCGGGTAATCTTCCAAGAAAAATGATGGGTTGGACAATTGAGACTAGAACATGGCATAGTGGATTCTGGTACTTAGACTGAAATGGGATGAACTCAGCTCTGACATCCATGGTGGAAAGTGCTGCAGTAGGAGAATCTAGGAGGAATATCGAGTATGTGTCACTGCCACATTAGAGACGTATGAGACATTCTAGTCTTAGTTTACTAAGCTATTGTATCCATCTTTGTATGAAAAGATAAATAAGAAGAAACTGTTGGTGATGCTTGTGAGTTTGACATGCTCACTGGGAGCTAATATATTAGTTTGGGAATAAGAGCTTTGGTGTGCTTGATTTGATACATTATGATGTATGTGAACCTTATCCTACTAGTTCTATGAATGATTATTATTATTTTGTTACGTTTATTGATAAATTTTCTCGTGTTATCTAGATATACTTAATGAAACAAAAGAGTGAGGTGGTTGCTTGCTTTAAATATTTTTACAAGGTAATCTAGACCCAATATGGGGTAATTGTGAAGGCGTTGAAATCTAATAATGGGACATAATATATCAACAAAGCATTTGTGGACTATCTGTTAACTCAAGGGATACAACACCAAAGAATATGCCTATACACACCAACACAGAATGAAGTAGCATAGAGGAAGAATCGACATTCTAAAGATAGCCTGGAGCATGCTGATGGGAATGAATGTCCCACAGTACTTATGTGGGCAAGCAGCGTTGAAAGCTACTCAATTGATTAATAAGCTGTCCTTAAGAGTGCTGGAGTGGAAGTCTCCTTATCAGATGTTGAAAGGAGATAATAGTTAGATCTTTCCATTGAAGGTATTTGGATGTGTATGCTTTGTGAAAAACAACAAACCATCTGTTGGGAAGTTGGTTCGCAGAGCTGTGAAATGTTTGTTCGTGGGTAATTCTGCTACTTAGAAGGGTTATGTCTGTTGAAGCCCGATTGAGGAGAGACTCTATGAGTATGGATGTGTTATTCAAAGAGTTTGAATCATACTATACTCTGGAGGTGAATTCACCTTCGGTGACTTAACAACCATCAGAGATATGAGGCAAGAGAGAGTGAGTAGTACTGGTGATGGAGTGGTGTAAGTGGAAGAAAAGCCATGTCTTGTGATGTTTGATGAATCAAATAAGGAGACAAAAACCGAGAAGATTGACCCCAGAGGTGGTGGGATTCAGGCTAAAGTAAGCTAAGGGTGTATACATAGAGGAATAAGCAAACTTAGGGAATAGAGTCTACAGGGCCAACAAATCCCAAGCCCCAGCCTTCGCCAACTCTTGAGACACTTGCACCATTTACCTTTGATTCAAAACTCTCAGGGGATATTATTTCTCATCCGTGCACTCCTACCCCTTCAACGTTAAGGAGGACCTTCCACAGCAATTAGAGACATCCTCCTGATCGTTTTGGGCGGGAACTTAGCATTGCGAACTTTGTTTCCTATCTGACATCTCACATTTGCATGGAGCATTCATTGCATCATTGGACTCTGTCTTTGTACCCAAGTGCTGGAAGGTTGCTAAAGAGGATCACAAGTAGAAAGCAGTGATGCATGAAGAGCTTGGAGCTCTTTATAAAAGCTTAACATGGGAGATTGTAACACTGCCAGCAGGGAAGAAGGAAGTTGAATGCAAGTGGATCTTCACGGTAAAGCAAACTTCAGAAGGGAAGGTGGAGAGGTACAAAACACAACTAGTAATAAAAGAATACTATTAGACGTATGACATTGATTATGATGAAACTCTTGCATCAGTAGCAAATATAAACAAGGTGAGGACATTGACTTCTCTGATAGTGAATGATGGATAGAGACTCCACCAACTGGATGTGAAGAATTTCTTTCTTCATGGAGAGCTATTGAAGGAAGTATATATGGAGATATCACCAGGATTTAGTACATCCCATAAGGTGGGCAAGGTGTGTAGACTCAAGAAGTCACTGTATGACTTGAAATAGTCACCTCGAGTCTGATTTGACAAGTTTAGAATGACGAAGATTGACTTGGAATATCAGGAGATCAATGCAGACCACACGGTATTCTTTCGACAATATGTATGTCACACTACCATATTTGTGTGTATGTGGATGACATAATTATCACTAGTGATGATGAGTCAGAGATAGCTCAACTGAAGGGAAGATTGGGGATGCATTGAGGTAAAGTATCTTGGACAACTCAGATACTTTCTTGAGATTGAAGTGACCCATTGACCTGAGGGGATAATCCTATCCCAGAGAAAGTATGTGCTGAATCTTCTCACGGAGACAAGTATGTGGGGGTGCAACCCTATAGTCTCTCTAAATTGATCAGAAGGTCAAACTCAATACAGTGGCAGATGAATCAGTTGATCTTGAGAGGTACCAGAGGCTTGTGGGCCTCCGGATCTATCTGTGCCACACTCGACCCAATATTTCTTTTGCAGTAAATGTGGTGAGCCGCTACATGCATGTAAGGAAGGGTCATATGGATGCAGTGTATTAACTTTTTTAGGTATATAAAGAGTGCACCAATGATTGATATCCATGAAGAATGGATGTATAGATATTGAAGGCTTTTCTGATTCTGATTGGGCAAGTTGTGTTGATGACAGTCGATCCACATCAGGATACTGCATGTTTGTAGGTGGCAACTTCGTCTCGTGGAAGAGCAAGAAACAGTCAGTTATAACAAGATCAACAACATACGCAGAATACAGGCTTATGGCATTAGGAGTTGCTGAGATGATATGGTTGAAAGCCTTATTGGTTGAAATTAAAGTGACCAAGGAACTCAAATGAAGTTGTGGTTTGACAACAAGTCGGCATTCAACATTGCTAACAACTCGGTACAACACAATAGAACTAAACATGTAGAGATTGATAGATTCTTCATCAAAGAGAAGTTGAATAATTGATTGTTGAAACTAAGTCATATAGTTTTTGGAGGGCAGGTGGCTGGTTGCCTCACTTGAGGACTTAGCTCAATGGAGTTAGTTAGATTATATGACAAGATAGGCTTAGTGAATATCTTTCGCTCATCTTGAGGGGGAGTATTGAGAGTTATGTATAATAAAAGGGTTTTATTGGGTTTATTTGTTAAAGATTGTAAACCCCATTTAAACATATCTGTTGAATGTTAGTAAGTTTTGGTTTATTTTCTTTCAATTTTTTTGTGTTGGATAGAGTGCAATTCACTTAAGAGAACAGATGTATCATTGGAGGACCAAGTATATTGATGTTTGGTACCTGCTTCATCAAAATGAAAGATAAAGATGAGGTTTCAGTTCTATCTGTATAGAGCAATTTAATTAACAGTTTATTGAAGTAATCCCTGCTCTCAAGTTTTAGATAATGCTTCTAGTTGATTGATTTGTGCATCTGTTGATGCCCACTGTGGCTTTGGATGAGGAGAAGCCTCTAGTGATTTGAATAAATTTGGTTGCCTGCTTTGTTCACTGATAAAGTTAGAATTTAATAAAATGTAGAATGAATGAGTTATGCCAAATTAATGTAAAATTATTTTGGAACTACCAATCAACCCTAATTTCTATTACCATGCATGTAGGCTAGACTCCTTATGTGATATGCGTTGGCAATGACGCAAGGATAGCGCTCAAGTGATTTGATTCAACTCTTCTTTTAGTCAAATTATCTTGAAGAGCTTCGAGGGTTCTTCTTAAATTACTGAGCAAACATAGAGAAAGAAACTCATGAGCAGTTGACAAGATCCTTTTGCATTGTTCTAAAAAATATGGTGTGAAGAAATTCAACTTCTTTCTTTGGCTTTCTCTTTGAGAAAGATTGCTTAATGCTTTGGGGAGATCTTCGCCAAATCTTTGTATTAGTTTTCTTTTGGAAAGGAATTGGTATGTATAATGATTAAGTTGATATATATGCCGATTGAAGCATGTTACAATTTAAAAGAAAAAATGAATATTATTTTATCCATACAAAGGAGGTAAGTGTGATTCTGCTATATAAAGGTATTGTCTATTTAAAAAAGAGGTGTCACTATTTTAATTTTAATTTTTTTTTTAATGACGAATATGTTTCCAGGAATGGCTTATCCAACGACAACAAAATGATTTCCTTCGCAGAAATGATGACCGATGATGACCAAGTATCCAGAGAAGAGAGAGCCTTCAGACTATGGATTAATAGTCTTGGTATTGCTACCTATGTGAATAACTTGTTTGAAAATGTCAGAAATGGGTAAGGTTCTTTGAAATGATTCTATGGCTTATTTTATGTGATTTTGTTAAATTCTATCAACACTTGTCCAGATGGGTTCTTTTGGAAGTACTTGACAAGTTGTTTCCAGGAAGAGTTAATTGGAAGCAGGCAAATAAGCCTCCAATTAAGATGCCATTTCGGAAGGTTGAAAATTGCAATCAGGTTGTAAAGATTGGCAAAGATTTAAAATTCTCAATGGTTAATGTTGCTGGTAGTGACATTGTGCAAGGAAATAAGAAGCTTATTCTTGGTAAGTTTCACAGGATGAACATTAAGTTCGATTATGGTCTTTATTAATATTGTGTTTAATTTACGGTTAGGTAAATTTTATGTAAGAGTCAATGTTATTAGCCAAATCAAAGTAAAGTTATCAGTGATTTCATTTGAACTCATCCTTTACTTAAGCCGCTAGTAGCTCTCTATGTATTTTCAATACAAGCTAGCTAAAATTAATCATTTTAAAACAAGCATTTAATAAGTTTTGCTATATAATTTTACATTTATGAAGTGTTTTCATATAGTATTGCGCATCAACGCAAACCTATAAATGGTGGGTTTAGATAGCGAGTTTGCCATGGTCAAATCTTTTACATTAATCTTGTACTTACTGATAATTTAGTGACATCCTAGAATTTCCCAATTGAAGTTCTATTTCTCTACTATTTTTTTTTGTCTTATGCCCATTCATATTATTAAAACAAATGCATCATCCTGAATAAATTTGGATTCAACAATTAATTATGCTGAAAAATGATTATTGCTTTAAAGAATAACATTTATTATACCTGAATTTGCACACTTCTGTTAATTGAAAAGGCTGATCTGTGCCATATGGCTTTTTCATATTTCTTGTAGATAACTCATTTCGTTAACTGCATTGAAACATTAACAGAAAAAGAAAATATGTATTTCTGAGGAGTAATTAACAGTAAACTGATTTGAAAGCCTCTCTTTGTACTTTGTTTTCAGCTTTTCTGTGGCAATTGATGAGATCCAATATCCTGCAATTGTTAAAGAACTTGCGGTTTCACTCTCAGGGAAAGGAGATCACAGATGCTGATATCCTTAATTGGGCCAATATTAAAGTAAAGCAATCTCGAAGAACTTCTCGAATAGAGAGTTTCAAGGTATTTTCATTCTTATTCGAAGCAAGTGGTGCCTAGATACTGTTTTCCCTGATTATTTTCCTTTCATTTACAGGACAAGAGCCTATCAAATGGGATATTTTTCCTTGAACTTCTCAGTTCTGTGGAATCTAGGGTTGTGAACTGGAGCCTTGTCACAAAGGGTGAAAATGGTGCGATCAAAATTCTTTCTTTTTTATATAAAATAATAATAAAAGAATGCTAATGAATTGAAAGAACACTTTTAAGGAGATTGAAAACACTTTTTTTTACCTACATAAATGTTTCAATTTTGTGTGCAGACGAGGATAAGAAGTTGAACGCAACGTATATAATCAGTGTTGCTAGAAAACTTGGGTGTTCTATCTTCTTATTGCCTGAGGACATCTTGGAGGTAAGAGACCACTATTTATTCTGTCATAATAATCCTATTATGATTTCAGCTCTGCTATTTTAATCTTGTTAGTTCTGCATGTTTATAATAGTATTCAAAATTCAAATAATACCTACGTAATATAAAACTGTGACAGATTATGATGCATACTTGTATTAGGTTATTTCTCTCATATTAATCTCAATAATCTAAATAGCTGAAGAGTTTTTTTTTCTTTTCTGACTCATTTTCTTACAGTTTCTAAAATATTTTTTACATCTTAATTGTCGTGGCAGGTTAACCAGAAGATGATCCTAACTCTTACAGCCAGCATCATGTATTGGAGCTTGCAGCAAGGACCAGAAAGCTCTGAACTCTCTGAATCAGAAGCCTCTGCAGAGGATTTTTCTTCTCAGTTGGCTCCTCTAGATGGAGAAGGAAGTGTTGTTGCCGAGGGTGTTTCTAATCTGGCCATTAATGATACAGCTTCAGATACAGCACAAGCAGAAAAAGATAGTAATGGTACTGAGGGAACATAAACGTATTAAGCATCATAAGGTTTTCTTCATCTATAGAGAGATTTCATTTCCTTGGTTTTGGTGAATATATCAAAATGAAATTTTTTGTCTTTTTTCCTTCATTTTGTGATGAAAATTGTTTCTTTGGATGTGGGCCAGAGGTCTTGTTATAGTTGTATAGGTATTCTTTCAGCAAGCAAATTCGTTTGAAATAAGTAACAGCAAAAGAAAAATTTTGCGTTTTTCAGTTGTTGTTTGGTGAAAAAGGAATTGCTTTGCATTGAGCAATTACTTTGTTATTTCAAAGAAACATACAAAACTATTGAATTTACATGTGATCATACTTGAGGTTTTATATGACCTTCAAACTTCACAATAGTTTCCAATGAATGGTTTCTTTTACCATGATATTTGTAGCAAGGATGAAATTCCTGTCTCAATTATAGCTCATTTCAACGGTATCGGAGACGATGCTAATTTTTTATTCTACGGGCATTAGCATCCAGCGTCAATATCTTCTAACAAGTTGTATCGTCTTTTTTGAACTCATTGGCATCACTAATATTGATATTTAGCATCAGTAATATGATAAAAGTTAAAGTCTACTCCATCAAATGAGGACAGTCATTGTATTTTTGAAGAAAGTATCAGAGCTTCACCATTAGAACTACAAGTTTTGATTGCCTCCAAATCTAGTCCATGTGATGGAGAAATATTTGCGTACGTCTTATAGTTGCGTACATATTAGGTTATTCGAAGAGTACAGGTCGGTTACATTTAAGTTATACCCATTGTAATTCTTCCTGTAACTTAAGTGTAAACCACATATATCCTCCGAATAACATAATATGTACACAAGTCTGCGTACGTCTTACGTAAGACGAACGCAAATATTTCTCCATCTGATGAGGGCAGTCACATCCTTACGAAAAAATCAGAGCATTACTATAAGAATTACAGGTCTTAAATTACTTTCAAATTCAGGTTATTTAAAAATAAAAAGAATGCAAAACGATCATATCATTTGACAAATAAAATTTCTTCAATTTATCAAGTAGTCATAAATTAATTCATAATTTTCAATTTTCCCTTTTATCAAAATAAATAAAATAAAATAATATTTGATTATATTTGTTAAGAGTAATTAAGTTCATAATTTCCTTTCTTTGAGAAAATAATAATAACAATTATTTATAGATATACCTACATATGATAAATCTTTGTAATTCTATTAGAATACACATAATATAATGAATAAATAAGTTTAGTTGTTTAATCATTTATGTCTTATTTTCTAAATGGTGTAGGATTGCTAGTTGAATCGTCGAACTTGTAGAAGTATCACATTTATTACATTGAGGTAAGTAATTACTTTTTATTAAAGGATAAACTTACTTTTCCTAGTTAGGGGGTTAATCCTAGTCAATTGTAGTAGATTCATAGTTATTCTATTAGATTGTCAGTCATCCTCTTGTTATAGACTTTAATTATTGTTAATGATGAGATCTCTATTCGTATTAATTTATTGCTGCGAAGTTTGTTGTATATTTGAATTAATCCTACAATTATGATCCTTTTTTATTTCTTGAATTGTATGAAATTGAATATATTATGTCATAAAACTGTATAAAATTACATATTTCTTACATAGTGTACTTGTAAAAACAGTCTGAAATGTCTGTGTATAATGATATGAAGATCGGTGGAATCCTTTTGGATTTTGGCTTAACCAGAATGACAAGTCCGTAAAGTGATGTCTCTACAAAAAATTGTTAGGTTTCTTTGGGTTGATATTGATTTTCTCGATGTTAAGGTATCTGTTAAAACCAACTATATAAATGATAAATGAAAAATTGAATAATAACTTGATGGAAAATGATTGTTTGTTTTTGTATAATATGCATATTTGACGTTTACCCATCTCTTATTGTCTTACAGTCTCACATATGCACACATCGATTGCCCTTATTTATTTTCCATATTGCATGCCCCAATTTTCCTTGTCGTTTATGCTTTCATAGATATCTCTCTATTTGATAAAGCTCAAACAAGGTGTATGGATATGACATCATAGCATTGAGCTATTCAGTTAGGGTTGAACGTTGACACATGACACTTGGATTTGGCGCTTGGGCAACTAAAGATGTCTAGGAGTCGACCAGAATCCTTGGTACCTTTATGTTCTCCATAACACCAAATCCTTTCTTAAATAACTAAATTCATTGAACAAGTATTTTTGATATATATTTTTTTCTAATATCTTTTCATTTATTTATGCATTTGCATGATTTGTATTTGAATAATTATTCCCATCTAACGCAGGCTAAAAATGAATTACATCACACTATTTTCATGCAACCTATCTAAATTTAAGATTTTGTCAATCTATTTAGATAGTTTATCAACCTAGCAAGTGAACCACAAATGAGATCAAGTAACATGATCTAGCTTTTATTATGAAATTTAACACCAATGATAAGCTAAATAATGATTACTTTATACATTAAAAACATTTGGAAATTTATTAAAATATTTTGTAAGCTTCATAGACTTAAAAAAAAAACAATATTTCCAACTCAATCGATGTTATTGCTGAAATATATATCATTACCCGCTGCATTTGCAATTTAAGAAAGTAGATGTAAACCAATGGACATGTTACTACTTTGGTTCTTTGTTAGGAAAACAAAAAAAGCTTATAAGCCGGCCACAATGTAAGAGTTTTCCGCCATCTACTTTGTAAGATGGAGTTTTCACTAATTTACCAACAAATAAGAGTAACAGAAATGAGAATGGATTTGTGGGTGTTTCGGGGCGGCGAAGATGCTGATCTTCGTGTAAACCCTCACAAGGAAGAGGTCAAGAGCAGCGACACAATCGACAATGTGAAGACGAAGATTCAGGACAAGGAAGGAAATTCCAGCGGATCAGCGGCGCTTGATTTTTGTCGGCAAGCAGCTTGAAGATGGACGAACTCTGGCTGATTATAACATACAGAAAGAGTTCGACACAATCGATAATGTGAAGACGAAGATCCAGGACAAGGAAGGAAATTCCAGCGGATCAGCAGCGCTTGATTTTTGTTGGGAAGTAGCTTGAAGATGGAAGAATTCTGGCTGATTATAACATACAGAGAGTCAAATCTAGACAGCTGAGGCCCAAGAAGAAGATCAAGTAAACAATGTTTCAATTCTAAAATTATGACTCATTTGCAACTTTCAACTGGATGTTTTTCTTTGGAGCACTATCATCTATGATAGTTGTTTACTATTCCAACTCTGATATAAATGAAAAAAAACAAAAAAAAAAGAAATGAAAATGGATCATAATAATGAATGCATTCTAAAATGTACTTTAACCAATAATGCAAGTTGATGTTCACAAGAGATAAATTTATAACGAGGCTATGAAATAATTATGACTAAAAATAATTCAGCTAAAGAAAATAACACTGAATCGCCAAGATCATAGATGGAGATAAGGCAAGGGGTTTTGATGCCCTCTTGAACTTGAACTCTCGCATATTGGTAAACCTGTTTTGCTTTCTTCTTTGTGCTCTAAATCAAATCTCTTCATGCCCCTACTTGCAACTTTCTAAGCACTTCCACTAGTTCTTACCTTGCTTTTCTCTTTGAATATCTTTTCTGTAAAAACTTTGTTTGAAACATTTTTTTCTCTTCCATTACTAACTGAACATAACTCAATCTCATTTTATTTGATTTCAGTATTGGCATTGTTTGATTTTTCATCAAATTTCCTTTGTGTTGAATTCGAATCGGAGTATGGTGAGCCTTCCTTGGCATTCTCGAGCAAAATTTGAAGCCATTTTTCAACATTTTGTTTTCCAACTAGGATTCTATATTCATTAGTTTCTTCTGGTTGTTTATGAGAATTTGGTTGAAGATTCCATTGCCTTTGTGATTCATTAGTCTTAATTCCATCAAGTCCACTCTTTTGAACTTGCTTTTTCTCGTTGCCAACCCTTTTTTGTTCAACATTGGGCATAATAACATTGAGCTTGATATGATGGGTTTCCCTTAGCTTGTTGTTAACCGTCCAATCATGATCCTTACAAAACAAAAGTTTATTATTTCCTTCAACATTATATGATGAACTATAGTGATCCGAACATTGTTTATTTTTGCCTCTTTTGTAAGATTCATCGCTTATTCCAAATCCTTCAAGCTTATTAGTTTGAGGAATGGCATCTTTGATTTTGTGTACCTTATTTGATTGGCAATGGTCGTTTTTTTCATTGATAATACTCGCAGTTACTTCAAATTCTTCTTTTGAATTTTCTTTTCAATTGAAAGACAAAGAAATGACTCCCTCAAAAGCCTTTTGTTCCTCCTCGAGGAATTTTCTCAGCTCCTTTATTGGATTTATTACTCTCCTCGTCGATGATAAATGATGGCTATTTCCATGGCAATCGTTATATATTTCCGATCTTTTCAAGGCTTGTTCAGAGCAAGCCAAGGCACATAACTCTAATTCTTCTCTTTCTTTGTATATTTCATAGAGCTTACTCTCAAAAAAATCAAAGTTGGCTCTCTGGGGCCTCTAAGCTAGCCAATAAGGCTTGCGATGCTGCTTGATTTAGTGTAATGTTCTCCTTGTAAACAATAACCCTAAAATCATAAAAATTTAATGATTAATACCAAAATTCTTAGATGACTTACATAATATATGAGTTTTTTTGTTGATGTCTGCTATATAGTACTGATATGTTTTTAGCAAAAATTAAAATAAAATGATTTATTGATTTTTTTTAAGATAAATTATGAATTTAAATACTATTTTGATCATATTATTGCCCGCAAAAACATGCATGTAAAAAAAATTCATATAATCATAATTGATCTTCCTAGGTTACTCTTTATCTTACTTAAAATAAGACATCTTCGAACCAAACAAACTATAATTTATTGACAATATTGTTATAAAAAATAAAATGTTTTCTATATATAATTGAACTAAATAACCCATAGTGTTATTGAGAATCATTATCGATGATCATAAAAATATGTCAACATATGTTTAGTTTAACTTACTGATGCGTGACATCTCTGATCATCTTTTCCAAGAGGGATCGGTAGGAGGTCTGAGTTTCCGATAGATGTCGAAACTTCTCCACTCTTCTTCTCATAGTTCTTAACTCTACTTCCAACTCCAGAAGTATTGTTTGCTCGATGTCATTTTGCTGCCTTAGCTTATTCAACTCTGCTTGATATGATGGGTTTCCCTTAGCTTGTTGTTAACCGTCCAATCATGATCCTTACAAAACAAAAGTTTATTATTTCCTTCAACATTATATGATGAACTATAGTGATCCGAACATTGTTTATTTTTGCCTCTTTTGTAAGATTCATCGCTTATTCCAAATCCTTCAAGCTTATTAGTTTGAGGAATGGCATCTTTGATTTTGTGTACCTTATTTGATTGGCAATGGTCGTTTTTTTCATTGATAATACTCGCAGTTACTTCAAATTCTTCTTTTGAATTTTCTTTTCAATTGAAAGACAAAGAAATGACTCCCTCAAAAGCCTTTTGTTCCTCCTCGAGGAATTTTCTCAGCTCCTTTATTGGATTTATTACTCTCCTCGTCGATGATAAATGATGGCTATTTCCATGGCAATCGTTATATATTTCCGATCTTTTCAAGGCTTGTTCAGAGCAAGCCAAGGCACATAACTCTAATTCTTCTCTTTCTTTGTATATTTCATAGAGCTTACTCTCAAAAAAATCAAAGTTGGCTCTCTGGGGCCTCTAAGCTAGCCAATAAGGCTTGCGATGCTGCTTGATTTAGTGTAATGTTCTCCTTGTAAACAATAACCCTAAAATCATAAAAATTTAATGATTAATACCAAAATTCTTAGATGACTTACATAATATATGAGTTTTTTTGTTGATGTCTGCTATATAGTACTGATATGTTTTTAGCAAAAATTAAAATAAAATGATTTATTGATTTTTTTTAAGATAAATTATGAATTTAAATACTATTTTGATCATATTATTGCCCGCAAAAACATGCATGTAAAAAAAATTCATATAATCATAATTGATCTTCCTAGGTTACTCTTTATCTTACTTAAAATAAGACATCTTCGAACCAAACAAACTATAATTTATTGACAATATTGTTATAAAAAATAAAATGTTTTCTATATATAATTGAACTAAATAACCCATAGTGTTATTGAGAATCATTATCGATGATCATAAAAATATGTCAACATATGTTTAGTTTAACTTACTGATGCGTGACATCTCTGATCATCTTTTCCAAGAGGGATCGGTAGGAGGTCTGAGTTTCCGATAGATGTCGAAACTTCTCCACTCTTCTTCTCATAGTTCTTAACTCTACTTCCAACTCCAGAAGTATTGTTTGCTCGATGTCATTTTGCTGCCTTAGCTTATTCAACTCTCCAACCAGCCTACTGGTCTCTTGCTGTTGTTTTCTTGCCTCTTTCCTCGGCCTCAATGAGTCTCTTGTTGATGAAATTGTGAGACAAGGACTATTTTTCGGACCATCTAAAGCAGATTGATTGTTTTCTTTTACGATACTTGATCTAAATCTTTGAAGTTCAATGTTAGTAACATCTTCTTGCTTTTGAAATGATTCCATTGATGCTGCGAGGTAATCAATGAGTGAGTATAAGCCAAGAAAAAAAACACTGAAAGCAATATTACAGGAGTCAGCTGCTTCCCCTAACCGGAGAAAGGAGGTTTGTGTCTCAATGGTCTATTAAGATCAATAGCCTTTAGCACCACTTTTTCAGAACTATTTTGTGAAGAGACGATTGCTGTTGGAGCTAATCCTAGCTTTTTTTTGGAATTCAAGAATTTCTGAGGAAAAACATGCAGACAAAAATTCTGCAACCATTCTAGTCCCGCGCCTCCATCTTGGAAAAAAAAGGAGAAAGCTCTACTCCTACAATACATTAAGATAAATTTCCATCAAATCTTAAAAAACAAGTTCCCATAGGACCTAAGTAGTGGAAACATTAGAAGAAACATATAAAACTAACCTGAAATTTGAGTTTCTAGAGGCAAATATGGATAGAAATTGATTCACTGAAATGCCCAGTTGAAGATCCCACCATGGAATCAGGAAATCCAGCTTGTTCGTCTTCTTTTTGCACACTTGCCATTGTAATATCCTCAAATTACTTGGAACTGTTTTACCTCCTCCTTTAAATTACAATCAGATGAAATTGATTCATCAATATTAATCCAATGGGAGTAAAGTTAAAGACATGGAGCAGCTGTTTAGTTCAAACAGTAAATTTTTTAAGGAAATCAGCTGTTCGATTTGACAATATCTTTAAATAACATTTTTTTTGGAAAAAAAAAACATTTCTTAAACAACTTTTAATACCACCTTAGTGAAATTTAGAAATCAGCTGAATTGAATTAGTTATAATTGCATACAATCGTAATTTTTGTCATATAAATAATAACATTGCACTAAACACACAAAATAAATGATAATTGTACGTGAAACAGGAAACCAGTGATCGATATCCCAAGCAAGAGGAGAAGATGAGTCAGCATGCGGGTAGACTACATTTCCAAAACAATCTACTCGAAACAAAGCAGGGTCAAATCCAGCATTCCTGAAAAGCAGAACACTAATCACCATGGCTTCAAATATCAAATTAGTTACGAAGAACATTGCGGTACAAATCAAACTCTGTCAGTGAGTCTTACCCAAGATGATCAAGCTGCAACCAGAGAAAATCAGCATAATTTCTCAGATTTGCAGAAGGGCGAACTTCTTGATCAATAACGGGGAACATCCGGTTCAGTTCTTTGACTTTTAAAGCCTGTAAAATGAAAATGGTTAATCCTTTTGCAAAGAATTTAGAACGAAAGTCAAATGATAACCTTTTGAGACTGCAAGGCATGTGGAATGAAGGAAGAAAGACGCCCATTTGCGAAAGATCCGTTGGTTACTGAGACTGATGAACAAAGCCGGGCATAGGCCTTGGGGAATCCCCGAGCTTCGTTTATGGCCATCTCTTCCTTTGAGAAAACTGGAAGCTCTGCACTCATGGCGTTCTCTAAAGTGGAAATCAAGCTGGATCAATCGGAATGGAGAAGAAGAGCTGTTTGGTGGAACTTTTTTTCTCCCCAGGCTGTGAGCTCCAAGAACGAAGGAGAAAGCTGCGGACAGCTGAGGCAACGGCCCACTAGGATCATAACGGCTACCTTCATTTCAAATCAAAATGTCATTCTGGACGCGAGAGAACGACCAGAGGAGATGGCAATATATATTTTATTTGTTAACTATAATTTAATATAAATAAAAAATATATAACAATATTTAAAAAAAAATAACTACTATCAGATGAGGGTTTAAAGATTTATTCTCTAGAATTTATCTCTATATTATCATTTTATATGATTGGATCAGTATCACTTTAGTATAAACCTACCAAATAAAAATTATATGCATCAAATTTTATAAAGGTTTTTCAATAATCTGTCAAAATTGTCCAATAATTTTTTTCAAAACTTAAAAACTTGCAAATTTAATGGAAAAATTAGTGGGCACTGGGCAATGATAATTAGCACGGGAGGCTGGGTAACTATAGTTGACGATAACAATCGAGCAATGCACTATAACAAAATAACGGATTTGTATCCAAACTAGATTTAGAAATAAGTTTGACGCTAAATTAGCATCCGATTTGCGTCAATTTAGTGTCGCCCGTAGTTTTAAAATTATAAGCGCCGGCATGCACTAGATGCGTCGAATGGGCGATGCTAATTCATTGAAATAGCATTTGATTATGTTTAAGCCCTAAAATATGATTTTGGCCAGCGAAGCCTCACTTCTCTCCTTCAGCGCTCGTGGTTTCCAATGTTTCTGGCTCATTTCCACCGCCCTAACTTCATCCATGGCGAGAAGATCTAATACACACCTCCGAGTTTAGATTTTACATAAGTTTTATTTTATTTTATTTTATTTTTTTTGGTAGATTTTGGACGCACAGGTGTTAGATCCAAAAGCACATAGGCTTCTTTCAAATTTTTTTAATATTTCTTAATTATATTTGCAGTGCATAGGGATTAGATGGTTATACCTAATATTTGAGTTCTATGAGCTTAAATATAAAAAGTTTAGGTGTGAGATATGTAAAGACTTAAGAATATTGGGCTATGTATGTAAATGCACCCAAAAAATTTGAGTGATATATGCCAAAATATAAAAGTTCAGGTGTGAGAATGAAAATACATAAGAATTTTGTGCTATGTTTGTAAGTGCACCAATGAAATCTGATGGGTTGAGTGCAATATGCCCAAATATAAATGTTTGTGTGAGAATGTAAATGCATGATATATGCCATCAAATAATGATGATTTTCTTGATGGTTTTGAAAACAACGAGAAACCATGATAATTTTTCCATTTAGCTCAAGCTAATGATAAACAAAAAGAGAAGATGAGAACATGAAACCTACAAAATCAACCATTTTATTGAGGTTTATCACACTTGCAATAGTTCTTTTATAGCTTAGCTTATTGATTGATCCATATTAAAAACATTAGCGTAAATGTTCAAATTATGATCGGTCGCTTTTTCATGAAAATAATTTAATTTAATATGTATACATAATTTTAATTTTGTAAATATTATTTTAATTTTGAAACATGAGACTAGATAGATCTCAATAATTAATAGTTTAAGTAATCGAGCACAACATTACAAGCGATGCACCGTCTTGAAAGACAAGTGTATTACTTAACAGATGATTTGTTTATATAAACTAAAGAATTTATGACATTCATTTAGTCTACGAATTTTGTGACCGATGATTCCCGTACCTAATATAATGATTAGATAGAATTTATATTATCTGGATTTCTAATTCCCTATGGAGGCAAGCCCCGATAGTTAATTACATCTCGAGCGACCAAAGTCGCTTAAGAAAACTCTCGATTAAGATCAGGTGTTTTGTCTTCAAGACTTCAAAGTTAATTTTTCATGGTTGGTCATAAGAAAAATCAAGTGGGAATGACTCAAATAGGAACATTTATTTTGGAGACCAAAGGAGCCAAAAGTAGGAGGTGTCGAAGATACTGAGAAGATCTTAGTGACATCTCAAACTATCTTACAATTTGACTTTACATTTTAGAAGTGTTGTTTTTTATTCCTCCCATTTTACTAAAATTTAGGACTTACATATATACGTTGTACAACGGTGCAAACAGCCTAGAAAGATAGGAAAATTTATGGCATACCAAATGAACAATCTCAGAATCCTAAAATAGTTAGGGCTTATATAGCATGACACACAATCATACGAATGCCTAAAAGATAGCATGAGGTTTTACGTTCTACTAGACAAACAACCTCAAAGTCCTAAGAGTTTATGTCATTTAAGATTAGGGAAAGTCCAACTAAGGATCGTCCTTTGCTTCATGTTGAGGTTCTTTCGTCGTCTGAAGCCCTCCGTTGTTTGCATCATCTCCTCGCTTTCTGGGAAGTTCGCCTTGAGCACCTTACTGTGATGGTTTTGGGTTTTAAAAGGTGTATTTAAATTGGTGATTATTGGTTATTGTTGAGTCACAGGATTTGTAATAGGGTTCCTCCTAAACATGTGACATATTGTTTTCTGCCCTTGAGGTCTTTTACATGGATTTTAAATCACAGAATAGTAATCTCATAGGTAAAAATAAAATGTGTAAGGATAATTTCTTTATTGCACCTGCCAAAATTATAAAATTGAATAAGGATAATTTCACATCATTTTCAAAACACATTATTAAATGTAAAACTGTAAAAGCAAGTAGATATCTCGATTAATTAAAATCCTATCAAATTAATGAAAGTAAATTTAACCTAATCAATTAATTTTACCAGAACTAAAAATCACACAATCAAATATGCTAAAAATAGATAAAAGGATACCTGAAAATATAAAAAACAATATATATATATATA
>NW_018165050.1:162782-180192 GCF_001263595.1 Phalaenopsis equestris
TATATATATATATATATATATATATATGTATGTATATATATATGTATGTATGTATGTATGCTAAAAATAGATCAAAGCCGCTCCGCTGCCCTTCAGCTCTAACAGCTCTCCAAAACTCACGTGTTACCAATTAGAATCCCCATTAATTAAAAACCAACCAAAAACAAAGAATCCTAAAACGAATTTAGCGTCGAACCACATAAATGAAAACCGAAATCCAGACTTCCCATCTTTTTCAAAACATATAACTAAATGCAAAAACTGCTAAATCATGTAAATATCTCGATTAATTAAAGTGTAACCAAAGTACCGAAAGTAAATTTAACTCAGTTAATTAATTTTACTAAACTAAAAATCACAAAATCAAATTTGCCCAAAAAAAGAAAATAAAGAGCTGCCTAACGAAATTCAAAAAAGTAATTTAAAAAACTTGCTAAAAATACATCAAAGCCGCTCCCTAAACCTTCAAAACTAAGGTCTCTCCAAAACTCTTCTATTAATACGAATCAGAATCCTCATTAATCGACCAAACCATAGATTCTTCAATTTCTATTTCCCATCACTAATTCTTCTGCAATGAGCGTTGAGATCTTAGACGGCAAAACCATCCGCCAGTTCGTGGAAGACGAGCCAGCCTTCAATGCATTCGTAGAACGCCACTTCGCTAGCCTCGACACCGACCATGACGGCGTGCTCTCTTTCACGGAGATGGCGAAGGAGCTTACGAACATTCGGCTGCTGGAAGTCCACTTTGGCATTGACGGCAATCGGCCGAAACCTGAAGAGCTGGACGAATTGTACAGAGGTATATACAAGAAATTCGATAGAGATGGCGATGAAAATGTGGATTTGGAGGATTTTAGGGCGGAGATGAAGGAGGTGTTGCTTGCGGTGGCGGAGGGGATGGGATTCATGCCGGTTCACATGGTGGTGGAAGAAGGAAGTTTTCTTAGGATGGCTGTGGAAAAAGAGAGAGCTGACCTCTGACCTCTGATTTGCATGGTTGATTAATGCCGTTGTTTTGCATTTTTTTTATTGTTTGAATTCTGTTATTTTGCTTCATTATAGGATATGGATTAATTATATTTTTAATTTGTTATATATATGACGTTAATATTGTAATTGATTTGCTTGGTGCGAGCTGCTTGATGAACGATTTTAGCAACTAATTTGGTGGGTTTTATTTGATCATTGTTTGTTGCATTTTCTTAATTACAAGTTTGATTTTATTTTAATGCACTTCTAATAATAGTATGTATTCAGTCAATTAGTTCTCCATGTCCCTAGAGCCAATTTGAAGATGGAATATTTTAAATGCATGAAAGTTATCAATTGTATGTAACCTGTAAATTAAAAATTAAAAAAAGATATAGTTCGGAGTTTTACCAGAAATTTTGATATTTCTGCGAGAAATTGAAAATAGATGAGATGCCTTTCGGATTTTCGTCAAACCACTAGAAAACCTGAGAATTAGTTAGCCGTGCTTTCATGCATTTAAAATATTCCGTCTTCAAATTGGTCAGTCAATAATAGAATATTTGCATACTGGAAAGCTGGCGGAGGACAAGTCAGCAGCACACCACATCACAAAAAGGCTCGTCTTACGCTCTATTGGGTGGCGTCCTCTACAGAAGATAGTTCGATCAAATGTGGCTACGATGTTTAAGTAAACCAGAAGGACAAAATATTGTCAAAGAAGTACATGTCAGATTGTGTGGCGCTCACCAGTCAGGGCCAAAGATGAAAATGAAGATCAAGAAACTCAGACATTATTGGCCGACAAAAATGTCTGACTGCATGGATACAACCAGAAGATGTCTCCAGTGTCAAGTGCATGGGGTGGTATTGCACCAACCCCCGAATGTGTTGCACCCAATGGTCATCTCGTGGTCATTTGAATGTTGAGGAACGGATATAATAGGTCTGATAGACCCTCCGTCTTCCAAAAGACACAGATTCATACTCACCGCTATAGATTACTTTTCCAAATGGGTAGAGGCAGTACCGTTATGAGAGGGTACGAAGAGGTTACGACACAACACGTCCTTTAATTCTTCAAAAATCAAGTCGTCTACCGTTTTAGAGTACCGTGAAAAATAATTTCTGATAATGGGACAGTCTTTAAAAGCACAAAATCAACAACTTAGTCAAACAGCACGGGATAAATTGGAGGTACTCAACAATTTACTATCCCAAGGCAAATGGCTTAGCTGAAGCCTTCAACAAGACGTTGGTACAGATTTTAAAGAAGACATTGGACGATAACAAAAGATATTGACACAACAAAGTATTATAAGCCTTGTGGGCCTACCAGACGATGTTTAGGACTCCCCCTCAATGTACACCCTACATGCTCGTGTACGGGTCTGAGGCCGTACTACCGTTAGAAGTTCAGATGCCGTCTCTCAGATTCGATGTTGCCAATAAACTGACAACAAAAAAAGTGCAAAACTCAAACTCGAAGAACTAGAGAGTCTTGAAGGAAAACAATTAGATGCACAACAACATTTGGAGCTTTATCAAGCAAAGATGGTACAAGCTCAAGAAAAATTGGTTTGCCAAATGACATTCAAAGTTGGTGACTTTATCCTCGTGCTCAAAAGACCCATTCTTGCAAACCGCAAGATAGGTGAAAAATTCGAGCTAACTTGGGAGAGACCATTTGTCATTGGAAAGGTCTACGCAGGAGTAGCCTACCAGCTAGTGGATTTCTGGGGTGAAAGACCCATGCTGCCAATCAACGGACGATACCTGAAGACATATTACGCAGCCTGATATTGCTTGACATCGCTTGATTTGAAATTTTAAAATTTTGATTGTTCTGGGGTTATCTATTTGGCCAAACGTTTGTGACCAGGTCCAAAAATTTTGTAATAAAATTAACCTCAATATAATGAAAATTTTTGAAATTATACACTTCGATTTTCTCTTTTTTAAATTTGATATTCTACTAAATTAAACAAAATACACACATAAATAAATAATTTTTTCACCAACATAAACTAAAATTTTCTTTAGTAACTTCTTTGTTTTGTTCTTGTTCAAGATAAGTTTCAGCTCACTGATATTTTTCCTGTCGTCTGCAGAGAAATGTCAGGCCAGAGACTGATCTTTGCTTTTAAAGATAGTTGGAACCTCGCACTCAACAAGGAAATTGCATCGCAAGGTGGCACCATAGACTTTGACATGGACTTCAGTCAAGTCGACATGGACTATGAGGGTCATGTGGTTAGCCATCAGGAAAAAGAAGGGCTATCATCACTGCTAAAGATTGGCGCCAGAGATAATTCCTCACTGAGGGGGGAAAATGTGATAGTACTGCAAGACCCGAGGGAGGGGACTAGTCATCTTCCGTTTATGATAGCTACGCCGACTGGAGGCCTAGTTGCTGCCAATGATGAAAGAGTTCCAGAAGCACCGCTACGGAGAACTCGGCGCAGGAATTCGTCGAAAGCATAGGGCTTTCTTACGGGAAGAGAAAAAGCGCGAGAAGGAGGCGGAAAACTTGCTCACCCCTATTCTTGAGGGGAATATCTACGATCCAGGCATGAGAGAGACATCTTCCAGCTTGCCTACTATAGACGATGAGTTCGAGTTCGTTACAAAGCCGGAGATACCACCAGTTTCATATGTTCTTTGTATAGGTTGCTTGATCCCTGGATACTGCTAATATGCATATTACAACAATAATTCAGATTATATTTCACTTATATTTCCTTACTTTGCAACAAAACCAAAAACTTGATCATGAAGAAAAATAAAAATTTAACTTTCAATTTATATATATTGGGATATTATGTAAGTATATGTAACGTTATCAAGCAATATAGGACTTTTTGATTAAGACTTGAATATCAAACCCACAGGGAGAATGCACAATATGCACTATTAAACAACAAACTTTCTATTTTTAATAAAAAGATAATTATCTATTACAAACTTTCTATTTTTAATAAAAAGATAATTATCTAAACTAAAGATGATTTTTACATAAATGAAAACTTAAATATTTTTAGTATTTTTAATATTTTGATAGAACAATAACAATTTAAAAAATTAACTAGAGTTTTTGTAGAAGAAAAACACTAAATATGAAAATATCTTTCTTCTTGTTATGAATTAGTAATAAGTATAGGAACTCTGTTGTGGAAGTATGAAAATTGTGTTGTGCTAAATTAGAGCAATAATATTCTTTACCCTTACTAGAGATGCTATAAAGAATATTGGCTAATTTAAAGTTTGAATTTTTCTGAAGACCGGCTAGGCAGGGAAGATACTAGCTCTCACTCTAGAGTTCCCTCGATTCCCTCTACCCGGGGGCTAACATCTCTTATCATAACCTAAAACAATAAACCAAGTTGGGGGCTTTAACCTGTCACTTTAAAGTTCTCTAACTCTACACTCTTTAATGAATATTTCCATATTTATTTGCACTCAATCATATGAACTACATTCTCATTCATACAACCTCATGTGATTCTTTCCAATTGTTGACTGAGATAATACCTGCCCGGTTCTTACATATGCTCACAACAAATTTTAACATCTTGATTGGCCAAATTAAGAAGTAAATGAAGTGCATGGATTTAAATTATCACAACTTCTTTTATCATTGAAGGTCAATACTTTCCACAACTTCCGTAAAAAACTTAATTACTTATCATTTTAAGAAGAAAAATAAAGAAAACTACTCAGAATCCATAAAGAAAATAAAACCACACTTTAGTTTAAAGAAAAAATTTATTGTCAAACCAACAACAAGTCTCAATTAAAACCAAAAGTAGTCTCAAAACAAAAAGATAAAAACTTATCTCAAGTCCTCCATCAAACTCTTGAAGTTCCTTTGATTCCCTTTTTTTTACAATCACTCAAAATAAAATAACAAAAAAGATAAAATAAAAGTAAAAGTGGTGCCTGAAAATCTCTCCGAACTAACTCCCCAAATGAAAACTTTCAAAACTTTTCAATACTTTCAGGACTCTTTTCTAAGTCATCTATTCTTTCTTTTATAATTTTTCAAAAGGTGTCTTGGTTTCTCTTCAAAATATGTCTAGATTCGATGTATGTCCCCAAGAGATGCATCCTTTCGTGATAATTTTCGTCCATGGTGTTATAACCACCTATTAAGCCAATGGGTGCCTCAAAAATCTCTTCAAAATTCACTTAAACTGAATTTACTTGTCCAATAACTGCCACTGACACTTAAGCGTGGGGCCTCTAGAGCTTAGGCACGGACTTCTTTATTTAACTGGCGCTTAAGAGCCGGATCTGGTGCTTAGGCACCAAAACTCTTTTGCACATTTTTCACATTTTCCTCCAAATTTGATCCTGTGTCACTCCTTTAAGCATTTTTCACCCTTTTTACTTGTATCTGCAAAAAAAACACAAAAATACCTTCCATAAACACAAAAATAAAAAAAAACACAAAAATACCTTCCATTTAAGCGCAATATCTCAAAAATAGGTATAGTACTTTGGAGGAGTACGAGTCCACTGACAATGGATTTCAGTTCGTTAATTTTCCAATGGGGGAACCACATGTCCCGTTCGGTACAGAGCCATATACCCCGTTGGATATAGAGTCATACATTCCGCTGGAGATAGAAGCAGCACCAGCCTGGATTCCCATCGATGTTGAAATGAAGGAACATCCGAGACAGCCACCAATTATCAACATGACAAAATACTACAAAATGAGTAAGGTAAGCAAAAGTGATTTTGAATTCTATGAAGAAGTTCAAGGAAGGTTCATTAATATACTAGAAGGCTTGGGGCTATATACTAGGGGCTTCTCCGAAAGCGATAAAAGAAGTATTCTTGATTGCATTTTTTATCTAAGAGACAGGGGTCGAGCAGGCCTGCTATGAAAAGAACCTATTCTGAGCCACGAAAGTGGATGCGTGGAAAGGGCAGGATCACCATACAATGTGACTGCTGTTATAACTTCATTAAAGATGGACAAGGAAATCCTCCTGGGATTCTAAGCACGATTAGGTGGATCTGCTACCCCCCATAATAAAATAGATGATTAAGAGAATGGTTCGATGGAGCATATTGCTAGCTGACTGTATTTGCAACAGCAGTATCATCAACATATATGATGAAGGCGACTGCATACCCCCACACATTGACAATCATGACTTTGTGAGACCTTTCTGCACGGTCTCTTTTATGAGCAAAAGCAACATTTTGTTTAGAAAAAATATAGATATCGTCCGCCCTGGTGAATTCAAAGGATCCGTGGAGATTTTGCTACCTGTAGGTTCAGTGTTATTTCTTAAAGAAAACGGAGCAGACATCTCTAAACATTGCATTCTAGGGGTACGACACCGTAGGGTGTCTGTAACCTTTCGAAGGATGGATGACAACAAAATGCCATAAGGATTCCGGTCGGACCCAGAGTTGGAAGAGCTACTACCTTACGAGCTATGAGAGGGTTGCACCTCTAAGTACATGCAAAGGGAACTCTTGTCCTGGAGCATGGCTTAGTAGGCCGGCTTGATCAGGAGCTTGCCCCACCAGAGACAAACACTCAGAGGATAACTTTTACTGCATTTCGTCACGGCAGATATGATATATATTAGACATGCTCAACCTATGATATGTACTCAGCATGGGATATTTTCAGATGTACTTTGATGCAGTCAATATAATTGTACTTTTTAAGGCTTTGGCCTGCACTCAATCTATAACACTTATTGGAGTAGATTAATGAAATCTCTTTCACATTTTTGTTTGTTTGTTCAATTGTTCTTTTGGTGCAATGGATAAAAGCCACATAACCATATGTTGGTTTGGGACCACAATGAACAAAGAACAAAACAATAAAAAACTTGATAATAATAAAATTTAAGTAAAATACTCTTTTGAAAAAAGAATCATCCACCAACTAAAATTGAATTTTGAAAACATATTTTGATAAGTAAATGTGATAAAAACAAAAAAGAAAAGAAAATAAATCTGTTGAGTTGATTCTCTCGATTTCAAAGTCTCTTGCTCTTTGCTCGTGCAGCACGACTATCCTTATATGCACTAATTCTCTTCAAATCCTAGTGGAATTTTATATTCTGCACAAAACCTCACAAAATTTTACACATCTTCCTCACCAATGCCAATCTTTCACATGACACACATTTATGAGTTTGACACCACAAACTTTCTGCACTATATTTCTACTCTCAAAGCCAGTACCGAGATGCTAATTTTCTTTCCACTACCTCCTGGGTTAGATATGGGCCACAGAGCTTTCCTTCCCGAGCTTTCCTTCCCAATGAAATACCCCTTAGGTCAGGTGTGAGATATCAAGCTTTCCTTCCTAATGTGGCACAACCTTTTGAGATTGGTGTAAGGCCCCCCCCACGACATCCAATTCTCTACCTACATCTTTGAGATTGCATCCAATTCTCTACCTACATCTTTGAGATTGCATCCAATTCTCTACCTACATCTTTGATGTAAGGCCCCTTCCACGACATCCAATTCTCTACTTACATCTTTGATATTTGTGTAAGGCCCCCTCCACGGCTTCCAGTTCTCTACCTACATCTTCGAGATTGGTGTAAGGCCGCCTCAATGGCATACAGTTCTCTACCTACATCTTCGAGATTGGTGTAAGGCCCCCTCCACAGCATCAAATTCTCTACCTACATCTTCGAGATTTGTGTAAGAACCCTTCCACGGCTTCCAATTCTCTATCTACATCTTCGAGATTGGTGTAAGGCCCCCTCCACAGCTTCAAATTCTCTACCTACATCTTCGAGGTTGGTGTAAGGCCCCCTCCACCGCTTCCAATTCTATACCTACATCTTCAAGATTGGTGTGAGACCCCCTCCACGACATCCAATTCTCTACTCACAACTTTCGAGATAGGAATAAGACACCCACCATGGCATCCTACTCTCAATCTTTGAGGTCATCACCTGAATATTGATTCTCATTCTCTATAAACACCTAAAATCTGATAACTCAACACCCACTCTCCAATCCTCAGCGGAGTCTCCAGAAGCTACCAGCACTATTTCGATTCTAGCGGCCGACAACTTCCAACGGGCAACTCCTCCAACCAAAAATTGTGCCAACACATCGATAGTGGGAACGATTTTGTTGTTTTTCTACTGTGGCAGTTATTTCTGTTGTTAGGGAGTTTTATGCAAGCCTCCCTGAAGCTAAAGATGAACGAGTCATAGTTCGAGGGAAATTAATACCTTTTTCACCAGAGGTAATCAATCTGTTCTACAATTTGCCACCTGATACTTTATGTCTTTATGCAAATTATAGTCCGACTGAGACAGTGCTAGATGCAATTATTTCTTATTTGACTGTTGGAAGAGGGCTCTGGAAAATCACAAATGAGAGGAGAGTCAACTTTGCCACGTCAAAGTTAAGTGCACATTCGAAGGCATGTCACTATTTTATTTCAGCTCGTCTGTTATTGACAAATCATCTCAGTGAAGTTACTAGGGAGAGAACGACGTTAAATTATTATATCCAGGAAGGAAAGCTCATCAACATTTGAGCTTTGATATATTAGACTATCATCAGTTCTGCCACTGTTGTTACTACTGCAGGTTTGAGATTTGCTTCCTTGATCTTTTCTTTATGTGAGCAGGCTGGAGTGAGATATGGAGGAGGTATTGTTGCCTCTTAAACCAATTACAAGTGTAAACATGAAGACGTATTCTGAGCATTCTATTTTTGGTTGGAGAGGAGAATTTTCAAGGAGTTATGGAATGGAGATGTCTGTTGCTTCTACCTCTGTTGCTTCTACACCTATACCATCTACCTCATGAGCTTATATTTCTAGAGGTGAGTCTACAAAAACCCAAGATCAATTATTACAGAGGATGATGGACAATATAAATTATACCGTAGATAAAGTTCAGAATTTAGAGTGTTTTGCTGACCACATTGATGGGTATAATAGAAGGAAAAGTGATTATGAAAAGAAATTTCACTCATCTTTGGAGAACTTCATTAGGGGTTACCAAGAAGTGCAATTTCGTCCATATCCTAGATGCCCTGACTATGAGCCTGCAGAAGTCTGAGATAGCGGTGATTCTGATGATGGGGAGTAGAATTTATGAGCCTGCATAAGTTATGGACTATGTAGTCTGGGCTTGCTACATTTGCATTTGTGTGTTTATTTGGACTTTGTGATGTGGTTTGGACTTATGTTTAATTGTTATTATGATTTTTGTGTTTGTTAATATTTTATTTTAAATTCTAGGGTAGTAATTATTGGGTTGTGTGTTTAGTACAGCGATTTAGTTAGTTTAAAATTGAACTTGATTCTATGTCTTTTAAAAAGTTGAAAATCTTACTAACTTTTAAATCTTAAACTTGAATTTCAGAATATTGCTACCCTGTATTTTTCTTATATATTGTTAGTGTGTTTGTTTTTATGTTGAAATTGTGAAGTCAAAGTCACTGTGTTTGTTTGTTTATATGTTTATACCACTACTTAGAAGTCTAAAGAATCTCTACATGTTAAATTAACATGAAAATGTTAGAAAATCGATCAAAATTAATTTTACTCTTGTGTTTAGTTTTATGCTTGTATAATTAGGGTATAGAAATTTCTGTAAGCATGTTATTTTAATTTTTATTTCTGCTTATATATATTTGATGGTAAAACTGTTTAATCTATTAAAAATTTAAGTTGGGGGGGGGGGGGGGTAGAAATTACTCCCTTTGTCCCTTCTCCCTTATTTTAATTTTTCTTTTGTTTTATTAGTAAAATGTGCTAAAAGTGAATTTGAATTAAAAAGAAAAATGATCATGTATATGAAGTTATATTAGGGAAGTAAAATTTGTTTTTAGAAATGAGTAAGAAATTTTAGTTAAAATTCTTAATAATGAAGAAAAACTTTCAGTTAAAAGTTTTTAGTGTAGAAAATGTTTAATACAAGTAACTATCTTTAGTAAGAAAAATTTTATTTTTGAAAAATTTAGAAATTTAGACTTTTATTTTTAATACTTAAATTTCTTTTATTAAAAAAAAATTTCAAAACTATGATTATGTTTATAAGTGAAAGATTTATATCAAGACTTTGCTTTAGGAAAGGAGAAGTGAAATTTAAAATTATTAAAGGTCTATCTAGATATAGTAATTCTTGCCTGAAAGAAAAGAGAAAGAAAGAGAAAAGAAAGAGAAAAAGAAAGAGAAAAGAAAAGAAAAAAAAGAAAAAGAAAATAAAATAAGGGAGGAGAAGTTTGAGGATTAATGTCTAATCAAAAATTAGTTCTACATTTGATCTTTTTAAAGTATAAGACTAGAGAAATTCTTAAGCTTAAAAATATAATATAGTGAGTAAAATTATTTATAATAATTTTTTTTTAAGTAGAGATAATAAAAGAACTAAATTCTAAATTTAGAAAATCTACAATATTTCTGAATTAGATAGGAAGTCATATTTTCATATTTCTTAACATTAAAAAATTTCTAAACTTTAAGTTGGTCTCATTTACTAAATATTTTTTCTAAATTGGACTACTATATTTCTAAATATAAATTTTAGTAACTTTTAAAGAAACTCATATAAATATCATACTTATTTAGTTTTTTAAAGATTTAAGTGTCACTTGAGGACAAGTAACATTTTAAGTTTGGTGGATTTTGATACAACTAAAATATATAGTACTTTTAGACACATTTTTATACATATTTTTGAGATATTGCGTTTTAATGGAAGGTATTTGAGTGTTTTTCTTTCATGTACAAGTGAAAAGGTGAAAAATGCTAAAATGAGTGAAAAGGGATCAAATTTGGAGTAAAAATGTTAAAATTGTGTTAAAGTATTTTGGTACGTAAGCGCTAGATCCGACACTTAATCGCCGGTGAAATAGAGAAGACTGTGCCTAAGCATCATAGGCCTCACACTTAAGCATCAGAAGCAGTTATATGACGGTTTACTTCATTTTTTCGAATTTTGAAGGGATATTTGAGGCACCTATTGACTAAAGAGGGTGGTTATGATCACTGGAAACAAAAATATAGTTAAAAGACTTGTGAAAGGAGGTATCCTTTAGGGAATTCATCGAATGTGGACACATTTTGAAGAGTTTCCAAGGCACCTCTTGAAAATTTATAAAAGAAGGAAGTGGAGACCTTTACAAGAGTCCTGAAAGTGCTTAACAAGTGGGAGGTTTGAGAAGTTTTAGAGATAGAATTGGAGAGATTTTCAGGCACCAAAATTTACTTTTTCTTTTTAGTTTTATTTTGAGTATAAGTGTGTTGTAAAAGAGAAGAGATTCAAAGAAACTTCAAGATTTTGGTGGAGGATTTGAGATAAGTTTTTATCTTTATTTTTAAACTACTTTTGGTTTTAATTGAGACTTCTTGTTGGTGTGACAATGATTTCTACTTTTAAACTAAAGTGTGATTTTATTTTCTCCATGGATTCTAAGTAGTTTTCTTTATCTTTCTTCTTAAAATGATAAGTAATTAAAGTGTTGAATGGAAGTTATGGAGAGTATTAATCTTTAATGTTGGAAGAAGTTGTGATGATTTAAATTCATGTACTTCATTTACTTCTTGATTTGGTCTATCTAGATGTTAAAATTTATTGTGAGAATATGTAAGAACTGGGCTGGTATTGTCTCAGTCAACAATTGGAAAGAATCACATGAGGTTGTATGAATAAGAATGTCATTCATATGATTTAATACAAATAAATATGAAAATAATCATTGAAGGCTGTAGAGTTAGAGGACTTTAAAGTGAAAGGTTAAAGCCCCCAACTTCGTTTATTATTTTAGGTTCTGATACGAGATGTTAGCCCCCAGGTGGAGGGAATTGAGGGAACTCTAGAGTGAGAACTGGTTTCTTCCCTGCCTAGCCGGTCTTCAGAACTATTCAAACTTTAAATTAGCCAATGTTTTTTATAACATCTCTAGTAAGGGTAAAGAATATAATTGCTCCTATTTGACACAACATAATTTACATACTTCCACAACAGAATTCTTATGCTTATTACTGATTCATGATAAGGAGAGAGATATTTTCATATTCAGTGCTTATCTTTTACATAAACTCAATTTATCTTATTAAGTTATTACTGTTTTGTCAAAATATCAAAAATACCAAAAAGATTTGAATTTTATTTATTGCAAAAATATCTATAGTTTAAGTAATTATCTTTTTAGAATAGAAAGTTTGCTTTTCAATTGTGTATATTGCATCATTTCCCTGTGGATTCGATATTCAGGTCTTAATCAAAAAGTCCTATATTATTTGATAACGATATGTATACTTGCATAGTATCCCAATATATATATATAAATTAAAAAGTTAAATTCTTATTTTCTCCAGGATCAAGTTTTTGGTTTTGTTGCAAAATAAGGAAATATAAGTGAAAAATATAATCAGAGTTATTGTTATACTGTTGCATATAAACAGTGGTGATTAACCATACAAAAACATTGTGATGTTCTTGGAGAATCCATATCAACACACCTTAGTGAATTGCATCAACAGTCTCACTAATTAGAAAAATCTATCAGGATCAGTTGGGTCCACTAGGATTTGGGTAATAGCCTCATCAATTTCAAGGCTGCCTTCTTGTTGGTGTTGTTTGTCAAATGTTTCATGCTCCACGCTTCCTCTGGCTTGCATGTAACACATTTAGGACACCTCCAGATCTCCACACATAGTGACTATCATCTCGTCACAGAAAAACTTCATAAATATGTTGTATGTTGATAACACGGCTCAAAAATTGTTGAGGAGAGGCCATCTGAATATTACATTGTAGGTTGGTAGTGCGTTAACTACTAGAAAATCCTCCATGTTGGTAAATTAATTGTCGCATTCTCCTCAAGCAACAAAGATATTATTTCTCCAAGCGCCTCTTTTCATTCGCCAGAGAAACCGTACAGTGGGTCTGTCGGTGTAGTTAGCTGATTAATTGTCCGGAACATCTTATCGCACAAGGCCTGGAACAAGATGTTCCATGAGCTTGCATTATTGACCAAGATACTGCATACTTGGAAATTATAGTGTTGTGACAACAATGACAACATTGTAGAGGTTTCCAAGTAGAGGAAGATCTGCATCAATGAAAATGATTGGGATATGTGGCTTCCTCTTTGGTGCTGACATGACAACAAAGAAATTCTCGATCGACTTCTTTCTCAGTCAACACTAGCCTACGAATCACTACCACTAGTATTATTGGTACTATTCTTGTTATGTGAATGACGTTAGCCCAAGTTGTTTTGTCTGATTTGCTTTTTACTGAAGCCTTGCTCTTCAGTGAGTTTGAGCCTCTGATACTACAAACTCCTTGAGATTTTGATCCTGGATTAGCTCCTCTATTAGGTTACGAAGGTGTCTGCATTCCTCGGTATCGTTTTGTGGTCTCGGTGATATTTACAACATTTGTTTGGGTTCCAAATTGAAGCTCCATTTTTCATAGGATTCGCCTTTCAAAAATGCTCCTTGTCCTCTATCGCATCTACAAGTTCCACCATAGAAACACAAAGTCGTGTAGAACTTGGTGCACTCCAATCTCTTGTAGATCAGTCGTTCAATCGACAACATCTGTTACCATCTCGTTCCTTGTACTTATCTCTCTCTGGGGGGAGCACCCTCTCTCACATTTCAGGAAACGACTGTCTTTCTCTGTCCATCCATCATCCTTTGAGTCTTGCTTACCAAACTATCTATCAAATTTCTTGCTCTTAAAAATTGGTTGCTTTATATCTTCTTTAACTGTAGTATGATCATTGGCTAGTTTCAGGAGTTCAGCCAACATTTCTTACTTTCTTAAGCCTAAAAAGTATCGAAAATGTGGACTCTTCAGTCCTTGTGCCAACATTGTTTTGGCAATCGCTTGGATCTCGAGCATCTCCTTCTGGAACCTTGTAACATAAGACCGAAGGCTCTTATTCAGTCCCTATTTTATATGCCACAAGGAATTTGAATCCTTTTGTGGCTTTTGGGCGCTAACAAATTACACCAAAAATAGCTTCCTAAAGTCTTCAAAAGAATTGATAATTCCTATGAGAAGTCCATTAAACCACGTGACAGCAAAATTTCTAAGTGTGGTATAGAATAACCGACATTTTAATGCACCAAAGATCTTGAGAAGATAGAATGTTGACTCAAAGGAAGGTAGGATCCCTCCGACCAGTGGTTCTAGGATGGGAACCTTAAGCTTCTCTGGTGGTTTAGCTTCCACAATATGTTGGGCAAATGCATTATCCATCCCGCGATAGATTTCTATTGCTTCTAGTTGTGGTTCTCCTCTTTGCATGAATCTAGCATTGTCCTGGTATTGGGACTTTTCCACTCTCTTGGTTGTTGGGGCTGTCTGTTGAACTAGAGGTTTGGATGCTAGTAGTTTGGGTTGTGGGAGAGGATGTGCCCTTATCTTAAACATCACTCGGGCCAGCTCCAAAATTTACCTATCCATATGATTGTGGAGCACTTGTATTTGTTGTTATATAAATTCTTTAACATAATCCATGTTGAAGGTTTCTTCTTGATGTGTTTCTTCACCTTGATGTGCTCCTCGTCTTATAGAAGGCATGATTTCACGTTCACTGCACATTTTAAGATGTAGGATCCTAAATTTTTATGTGGAACACGCCTAAAGAATAGAGCATAGTTGGATGAGAAAGAAATATAAGAAGATTTGAACATTTTTATTTTTAGTGAGAATTATGTTTGAAGTCCCGAAGTTCAAAAATGATCATTCTATTTAAAATTCATAGGGTAGAATCTCCTAATTTACATGGTTGTTCCCAATTTTAAAGGGGAGTGTTACTATAATTAATGAGTCATTACCATTACACATTTGTATCTGAATATCATTTATTTTGACCCCATAACTATCGTTAGTGACCATGTATTTTTGTAATTGTCATAAACACTGCTTCACATTCATTGCTTGGAGTTTGTTCGGTCGGCGATGATTCATTCAGCCGTCCTAACATCCCTTACTTAGCTTTAATAAATCTTTGATAACCTATTCTGTGGAGACTGAAGGTGAAGAGATTGCCCTTGGGTAAGGTTATTTCTTCGGGTAGAAGAAGAATCACTGTAATCCAACAAACGACCTACCTTTGATATATGTGTCTATACTCAAGTACTTCATCCAGAGCGACTGATAACGTTCATGCTGCAAAATATCGAGATGTAGTTGTTGATGTGGTTGTGTGGTAATTGTTAGGTTGTTCATTCTCTTCATTTGATTGTCCTTAAAAATCAACTGATTGTTTGCACGAATACTTTATGTTCTATATGTCTTTAATTATTTTTTCTCGATATTCATGTAGGCACATTCTTGATATACACACTACAAGAATTAAGCAAATTCTTGTCAACCAAATCGGATGCTAATCGAAGGCAAATCTGACGATATTTGAGGTGTATCTTTGGATTTGTGTCTGATTTATGTCCAATTTATTCTACGAGTAAATTAGGGGTCGATAAAGTTTCTTTCATCAATTTTGAGTCGAAATATTTTGATGCTAGGATTTTGCTTCAGTTTTTGCATCATAATAGCATCAAATTTGCTTAGGCTACACTTACGTTGAACTTTGCATCTGAAAACATCAGAAGATTAAAAAAATCATCATATTATTGTCAAATTTGTGAGAGATAATATCGAAGAGCAATATAATATTATTGTCAATTTAGCATCGAATTATTCAAGGCCAAACATATGCAAATCCGATGCAAATCTGTACCACAAAAAAAAAATTCAAAAGATATGTTACATTTTCACAATCTGCATATAACATTTAATCCTTATCATAACAGTAATATATCCAGCAATATCACAAATCAAAGCTCTAAATAATATTATTAATGACAAAGAAGATAATGTCTTAAATTATTCCAAATAAGAATAATCTTCAAAAAAATACTTACAAAAAAAAAACTACTCATCATCTCCCACCACCACCTCCTCCTCCTCTATGGATGTCATTAGTCGCTCGCCCCGGCAATCTGCTAAAGTGTCTGCCATGCACACAATAGATTCCTCGACTCTATGTTGGATTTCTAACATATGAACGCACAACTAGTGGATCTCTTAGTTCTTTGCAGGCATCTGCTTGGCAAAAACCTACTTGTCAGGCTGTTAGAAGCTCGGAGAGCTCAGTACGGTACTATGGGAGAGCTTGGACTCAAAGGCTATGCTCTTTGCACCAAGGCTACAAACCTTCCCCTTCATATTCCCCACCGCCTGGGTCTAAAGCTCGCACTTGGTCTGCGTAGTGGTAGGCTGACTACCACAGTTTCTAGCGGCAGTCTGGGCCTAAGTGGTCAAGTGCCTCTCGCAGAGCTGCATAAACTCCTTCATAATTAAAACCAGTGTTTAATTGACACTTTCAATGGTTAAAGTCAAAATAAAATTTTAATTTAGGGTTTTTAACTTTTAACAACCCACTAGGAATGCTTCGAGACCCACTACACAATCGCTGGCCTGTATAATGTAAGAAATTGGTTAACACCACAAAATTACTTTAAAGATTGAATTTTTAAATATTTAAAAGAAACTTACTGGCCTTCTGCAATCCTCAGTATGGAGAACATATCTGTCAATATGGACCACCGCTCCCCTGACCCCCCTCTGTCGTATGGTTCCCTCGCTTCATTTGCATCTTCCTCTCATAATCAAGAGAGGCCCAGACCGCGGTCAACTGACCCCAAAGCCACTCATCAATCCAGGCAGGCTGCTCACCTCTCCGATGGGTTGTCATCAACATATCTCCTAGGCGAAGCCTGCCCTGAATCTCCAAGATTCGGCGGATCTGATGGTAGTGCTTGGAGAGCCAGGTGAATGACCTCTGCAACTTTAAAAATAAACCATGTGTTAATATGAAAAATAAATTAAATTTACAAATTTGATTCAAATTACATAATCGTAACTCGAACTCCCTGAACCACAAGTTCCAAGTAGCTACAAGGATATGCTTTTATGAGAGATAGGGCTGATCATAAATGCTCCTGATAATCTCTATGATGTAGGTGACAGACATTTTATGGGGAATGAATCTGCTTAAGAAACAAATTAGTTACAAAAAAACATAATATAATGTTAAAAAAATTTATGAGTTCCCCTCTAACAATAAATATAATATCGACGAGGGGAGCTGAGTGTGCAGGAGTCGAAGAGCCAAGCTCAAGAGGTGTTGGTGCAGATGGGGTTGGGAGTGGAAGTGGTGGGGCAGTCGATGTGTCAGTAGCACTAGCAGTCGCAATAGGTGGGGGAGCAGATGCATGTCGGCACTATTTTTGGTGTGGGGTTTGCCCGTAAGAAGCTGTCGGTCATCGGAATTGAAATCCCGTTGCCTGCTTCGGGAGGGCGTTTTTTTTTTTAATTTTAGTTTTGAAAAAGATGAAGTCAAACTGACCCCATAATTTTCATAGTTTAGATGAAAGAGCGCTTTATCTTAAATC
>NW_018165050.1:181604-182726 GCF_001263595.1 Phalaenopsis equestris
TGAATATCCTGATGCTCAGTGAATATTGATGTCTTGATTATCCCTAAGAATAGGGTGAATATCATTTGTCTTTTAATTTAAAGATTATGTTGGTGAAGACCCTAAAGGGGGCAAATTAGTGTATTTAAGGACACTTAACCAAATTTTTAGTCCTAATTGGACTTGTGGTGTTTAAAATAAGTTTAATTATGTTGATTTTTCTAATCCTCTTTATCAAGTTTTAATATTGGCTTAAATTCACCACCAAGTCCTTTAGACCTAAATGTGTGTGAATGTACTAATTTTGAAAAGATTTAAAACTTTAAGTGGTCATTATCAAGATCATTTAAACATCATTTTAGGGGTGTGAAATCCTTAATTTCCAAAGTCATGTCCCTAAACTCAAAAATTGATGAAATTTCCAAAATTTTGATAATTATAAGAATTATTCATTTATCTTGTAATTTGGCAAAGTGAAGTTTTTGAAAAGGTTAAGCTTTAGGTGGTCATGATTCATGATTTAAATTTTATTTGAAAATCAAATAGGGGTATTAAATTGATTAATTATTGACTTCAAAAGTCATACCCCTAAGTCCTGGGTTCATTTTATTTTAATAAACTTTAAAATTTTAATAATTTAGAAATTTATTAACTTATCTTTTTCAATTGGGAAAGTGAGGTTTGTTTCTATCAATTAGCCCCTTGTGTTTCAAACATCTAAATCAAGATAAAAGATTACCCATTTCCCTCCTTGAATTAAGCCAAAATGTTAATTAAGGCTAAATTTCCAAAATTACACATTTGCCCCTAAGGCTATAACACTTCATAATTTGTCAAATTAATTTCAAATGACTTTGAAATTTTTATGTAACCCTAATGATAAGTCAATTAAGACATCAGAGGAGAAAATGTGGATTTTCACAATTTAATTCAATTCATATAATTATTTTCATGCAAAAATGTGAATCTTCAAAGAAAATTCCAAAAGATAATCAGGACAATTCTTTATCACTTGAAATTTTTATGTAAGTTAACCCTAAATCAGAAAGTTATTTGGCCAAAATTTGATAATTTTTTGAATTTTCTGTGATTTATTAAAATTAATTGAAATTTTGGGGACTTTAATAAAAATAAAATACTTTA
>NW_018165050.1:182800-183701 GCF_001263595.1 Phalaenopsis equestris
ATTTTTATTTGATTTTTTAGAATTATTTTGGTGAAAATTCTATTTTTAAGCCTTAAAAATTATTTTTAAGGTTTAAAAATAGATATCTTTATTTTTAGACCTTGGAAAAATATTCCAATGATTCTTAAGTGTTTAGAAAATAATTTGTAACATTTCCATGAGTTTAATATTTTATAATTTTTTTAGTATTTTTTTAATTATTAAAAATAATTGAAAATAACATAAAAATCAAGTTTTTATTTTAAATATATTTTTATTTTTATTAAATCCCCCTGATATCAGAGAACTCAAAAAACTAAGTTTCATAATTTTTGGAGTTATATTTTGATTTTTTAAAAATCATTTAAGTTTAAATTTGATGGTCACTTTTAAAAATCAATTAAAAATATTAAATGATCTTCAAATGACTTGAAATTTTTATGGTGAGTTCTCTGACTTTGAAACACAGTGGAGAACAAAAATTAAGTGATTTTAATCTCTATGTGCTTCAAATTAAATGTTTTAAGCAACTAAAGTTTGCTCAGAATAGTAATGTTTTGACTCTTAAAAATCATAAAATTATTTCTTAAGACTACTTTGACCATAGGGAACTTACATGAATTTTGGTAGAGTTTTATAAGCCACATACAATTTTTTATAATTATTTGAATAGAAAATGCATAAAAATTTAGAAAATTATGATCTCTGTCTATTGATCTCTTATATCTTTGCAGAAATCTCACATGTCTTTGGAAAAATGCTCAAATTGTGCACCTAGACAGAGGCTACAACATATAAAAATTTGGGGTTAAGATGATAATCCAATATGAATGGAGAATTGAAAAACCCCTAACACTAATTCATTTTTTTAAAATAATTTATGCATCAAATTAATGTGAAAATAATTCCACATGATTCTCCT
>NW_018165050.1:185736-192964 GCF_001263595.1 Phalaenopsis equestris
TTGATAGACATTTGGGATGGATTTGGGGAATTTTGGGTCTTTAAAGGGCAATTTGGGGATTTTGGTTAAAGATGGTCAAATTGGCCAAATTGGGTCATGTGGTAGTTGAAAGAAATAAAATTGGGAATATTTGGGATTTATTGGAATTTTCTGAGAATTTTAGAATTTTTGGGATTTTGGATTAAAGAAGTGTCCCAAGGGCAGTTAAGTAACTTGGGGGTGTCTGGGGCAAAAGACCCAAGATGAGCATTTTAAGTAGAATTGGATAGATATTCATTCTAAATGAACCATGGATCAATGAAATCTCCATTTTGGGTTCTTATGTATTGGTCTTATCTAGGGTATTGTGAGGGTATTGTGTACCTTAGCTCCAAACCAACATTCAGGGTCAATCGTAATGTCAAGTAGCCCTATAGGAACTCTTCTTGAGTTTCCTCATAATGATCTTACCTACTAAATGCTAGAGGTTAAGACCAATATGTAGAATTTCAAGTTGAGTAAAGAGAAGAGTTTTGAGTTTCTAATGGTGAAGGTACTTTGTCTAGTTTTCTAAGACTAGTCAGTAGGAAAATCCTATGGCTAGACCTAGGCTACTAAAGAAGTTTCTAGACCTCAACCGAAAGTGAGGTCAATAATGCAGAAGTAGCTGACATCATTGAAGATAAGACAACATGTGTCACAGGAGGGGTGGCAGCAGCGGGTGCAGGAGCAGGTGTCACAAATGGGGGTGTTAGTTGTGGGTGCGGGAGCATGTGTCACAGGAGACGTGACAATAGCAGGTGAGGGAGCAGTAGTGGAAGCAGTAGTAGAAGTAGTTGACCTCCTCTTCCTGCTATAGTGGTGGATCCAGTGTTCTCAGAACATGGGTTCTCTGAGGTGGCTGACCACCTGCACCATCTATGGCTATCTGCATACAAAGGAATGACATTAATAAGATTAATACTAGTACAAAAAATAATCATTAGCAGAAAGAAACAGTGCAATAAAGTTAAGAAACAAGTAGCAGATACGTCTAAAAATAGAAAAAGCTAGAGCAAATAGCTATGCCTCAATACAACAAAAGTAAAAGATAAAAAGTAGCAGTAGTAACCACTAATCTAAAATTACACACCTTTGTTATTAAGTTTCATCAGAGGAACTCATGTTCAAAGATGAACCTAAATGTTCTTTTTCATTCTCATCATCTTCCTCATCCATACCATGAGGAACCTCTTCAAAAATCCCCGTGGAATCCTTTAGTGTAAACATTCATCATTTGTGCCTCCCTGAATACTAAAATTTGACATGCTTTCCCTCTAGCTGGTTGGTTCATATGTGTCAAGAACAATTTTCTCTGTAGGATGGGCATAACTTGTTGAGGCTCCTCTTTGCTCGAACTGAACTTTAGGTTCTTGCTCACTATGTGCAATCCAATATAAATAATTAGGTTTGAATTCCTTGCAAGAAAGAACCACTTAACTTCTTTGGGTAACAGAAAAACTTGAGTTGTGTGCTTCGCGCAAGGACACTGAAACTTATCCTCCAAATAATAGATGGGCAGTTGTGATGCCACCTGCATGAATTCCTCAATGTCATTCAATTGCTCAAATGTGAGTCCTTTTTGTTCTGAATAAAATTTGTTATGCATACACGCTCTCAAATTATGAATACTCATCTGTAGCATAGATGTAGCTTTATAGATCAGCGCAGCTATTACGAAGAATAAAAATTAGTCAATACTTATCAATATGTACAGTGGATGTTATGCTTAATGGTTGATGGTAGCTAATTCTAATCGAAGAAAATAATCTCAAGAACAACTTTTAAGTAGCTCACCTCATCCGGTGAAGTTGACACTGATTGGTCAACCATATATAAAACACTTCTTTGAAGTAGTTTATTTTTTAAACAATACAGCCAATGTGTTTCTCCTCTTCAACCAGCCAACGTGAATTCTACTAATAATAGTCCCATCTATATCACCATCACTGTGAACAAGACCAGACACGCTCCCCCAATTCAACCAACCAACTTGAATTCTACTAATAACATCCCCGCCAATTTCACCATCACTTTGAACAATAGACTTGATCTATGCATGCATTCCTCCACTTCAACCAATCAACTTTGTTTCTATTAATAACAATATCTCAGTATCACCATCACTTTAACAATAGACTCGATGCATTCCTACACTTCAACCAATCAACATGAATTCTACTGATAACATCCCCTTCATGTATTTACATGAATAGCACCTAAACTTCTTTTTTTACGAACATGTGTCATCTACCGTGACTCTTTGGTTAGTAGAGTTTGCAAGACCCCTGGGTTATAGGTTCAATCTCGCCTATGTGCGGAGTGAAATTCTTTGGCCCATAAGATCGGTCGGGAGGCTTGGCTCATTGCTTCTAGCCAATTTTTATTAAATATATATATAAACCGCATTCCTAGATCTGTCGGTATAGTATTCGCTTCGGCTGTGTAAATCTCCTCTGGTCTGAGGTTCGAATCCCGCCTCTAGCGACTATTGTCTAAAAGGAGGGGGTACTCGAATAGGTTAGGCTCATGAGGTCCTAACTCGTGCTAGCCCAAAGGGATTGGTTGGCGGTTGCGGCTGTCAACCAATCTATATATAACCTCAACTAAACTGATTGATAAAGATATTCTTATATATATATATATATATATTATTTTAAAAAAAAATATAAGCCGGAGTTTATCATAAATTTTTATAATTCATAGAATTTGAAAATAGACGAGAAGCCCCCCTAATTTTGCGTCAAACTACCCAAAAAACCTGAGGCCATACCTGCCTATAAAAACAGCCATAGGCAAGCGCTTCCTCCCGAACGACGAAAGCAAATATTCTTCTATTTTATGTCTCCTGGAAACATATTCACCCCCCAATCACCACCAATTCTTCTGCAATGAGCGTTGAGATCTTAGACGGCAAAACCATCCGCCAGTTCGTGGAAGACGAGCCAGCCTTCAATGCATTCGTAGAACGCCACTTCGCTAGCCTCGACACCGACCATGACGGCGTGCTCTCTTTCACGGAGATGGCGAAGGAGCTTACGAACATTCGGCTGCTGGAAGTCCACTTCACTTCGGCATTGACGGCAATCGGCTGAAACCTGAAGAGCTGGACGAATTATACAGAGGTATATACAAGAAATTCGATAGGGATTGCGATGGAAATGTGGATTTGGAGGACTTTAGAGCGGAGATGAAGGAGGTGTTGCTTGCGGTGGCGGAGGGGATGGGATTCATGCCGGTTCACATGGTGGTGGAAGAAGGAAGCTTTCTTAGGATGGCGGTGGAGAAGGAGAGAGCTGGCCTCTGATTTGCTTGGTTGATTAATGCTGTTGTTTTGCTTTTCTTTTATTGTTTGAATTATGTTATTTTGTTTCATTATAGGAAACGGATTAATTATATTTTGATTTGTTATCTATATGGCGTTAATATTGTAATTGATTTGCTTGGTGCGACCAGGTTGATGAAGGATTTTAGCAACTAAATTTGGCGATCTTATTTAATCAATGAGGAACAAAGGAACCTTTTTGTTCTTTGTTTTTTTATTAATGGCAAGTTTGATTTTATTTTATTTCATGTACTTCTAATAATTACATGCATTCAGTCAATTAGTTCTCCACGTCCCTAGAACCAATTTGAAGATGGAATATTTTAAATGCATGGAAGTTATCAAATGTTCATAACCTGTAATTTTTGTTTTACTTCATTAAGCATAATTCTTAAAATAATTTTTTTTCTTATGTAAACAAGAATTTAATATAAATAATGAAAGAATAGTTATTAATTTGTGTGCCCGAACTCTTTTAGCATGGGAGCCAAATCGAGCAATTATTGCGTGCGGACTCCACATGCATCTCTGTATGCGGTGTCCGATCTTGACTGTAGATCACGATGATCTACGGTCAGGATTATTTCCATTTTTTTTAAAAAAAGAAAAAAAAATTCGGTGGGACCCACCAAAATATATCGGGACCGTAGATCAGGTGATCTACGGTCTGAATCGGTCACCGCACGCAAGCTGTTGATTCTTATTACTTTGCAAAGAGTGTTAGTTTCTTTATTACTTTGCAAATTCTTATAAAAAAAGTATCTCCAAAGGGAAGAAGAAAGAAAGACCTAAAATCGTAAATATGAAAAGTCTACATCATGAATCTATTGATCCTCCTTGATGCCTCCAATCTACAACTAATTTTTCTCGTTTGGCTTGGAGCTTGCTAGTTATGTCTCACTAAATTCCGTAATGAAAAAAATCATAACACTCATTGCTCTCTACTCCTCGCCCTTGGCCTGCCTTTCACTATCCATATCACGATCTATAGCCCACCTAGGTTTGACCTTGTAGAGGGTGAATATGGAAATTAAAAACACCACAAATGGCTACGAAAGGGAAACAAAAGATTAGTGATGATGATAAACACCATAACGGACTGCATACCTATCTGAAGAAGAGTTCGGCATTGCTCAAATTTGGTTTCGAACACTATACACCTAAATAATGATATATGTCGAATTATCATATGTGTGCACTCTATAAACATCTGCATTTCCTCGAGCAAAAACAGCTTTCATAAAATATAGTCTAACATCAATATGCTTGACTCTGTAATGAAATATCTAATTCTTAATCAATTGAATTATACTCTAAAAATCACACCAAATTACTCTTTTCATTTCTTTGTTCTCAAGCTCCTTAAGCAATTCATTCATTCATTCAAATGACTTCCTTTATTACCTTAATACGTAGCAGCCAAGTATTTACGTCAGTTGTTGATAAAGTAGCAACTAATTGAAAATATTCTTTCCAATTGATTATGTTTCCTTAAACAATAAAAAAAATCAAGTCAATAATCTATCTTTGTCCCGACCTCTTGAATAATCAGAATCCACAAAACATGCATTTTATTTTCTACTCATATTTTTTATTTATATACTAACATGAACTAATACTCTTACAACTTGAAAATATACTCAACAGCTTGTCAATATTCTCTGCAAGGCTTTGCCATCTAATATATATATTTTTTTAAGTTATATCTAGCCTACTACATACCATTGAGTACATGAGAATGTTAGAAACACTAGCATATAGAGTTGCATCAATATATTTTTTTATCATATTTACTCGACGGTGAATAAGAGAAAATAATCATGAACAATGACTTCAATGGAGGAAAAAATATATTTGGCCATTTCGAATTTCGTATGAACTTTCTAAGGAAATTTTTCATCGAAACAGATGTAATAAGTATTTTTTTCTCTTTTTTCCTTATTATATCTATCTCAAGAATACATCTAGCATGACATGTATCTTTCATCTCAAATTGGTTAATAATTTAGAGAAGCTTTTTAATTTTACTATCTATACTTTGAAGTTAGTAACTATGAGCATATCTTCAACATAAGAATACAAATATATAACAATGTTCTTTGAAAGTTTTAAGTAGTAAGCAAGAAAATCAAAATCACTCAGCAAGAATTCTAAATTATAAATGAATTAAATTTATTGTACCATTTCCTTGGAGATTGATTAACTCATTAGAAGTTTTTTAAGAAATGACACTTTATGATCATAAACAAAATTTGTTATACCTCGTTATTGGCTCAAGAGAGAATGAATCCTATAAAATTTAAATGATTTTTTATTACGGGGGTGAATAATAGCCATTCAAAATAAAATTAATGCTCAAAATGTATATATATAACAATTTGCAAAGATTTATCCCTGAAAAACATATCTACCACATCATTGGAAAGAGATAAAATGAGCCTATTATGTTATCAACATGTCTTACTGCCACCTCAATTATTCTTATAAACAGAGGAATCAAGGTGGCTACCCTTCATTATTTAACTTTGGACTTTCACCACACATTGACAATTTTACTAAATGCTTGTCAAAAGTTTGATGCATGTTAGCTATTGACGTCAATATAAACATTACTAATATATAGTATTCTTATTTCCTAGAAGAATGAGTGAACCTATTACAAACTATAACTCAATTTTTAATGTTCCTCACCAACCCAAAAAACATTCATCTTATATGATTCAACTTTTTTACATTGTGTTAATTTATTTAAATTATAAAAAAAATCTAGGCATTCTTCTAACATTTGAGTTATGGTGAAATAGCTATTTACTACATAGTGAAATTCCAATTGAGACGTTACCTTAGATCCAAAACTTTTATGACAGTTTTGATTGACTGTGAATCTATAACTTCTTTAACTTTAAACCCTTGCAGGTAGTCTGAATCCTGATGAGGATTTGCAATCAAATTTAAAAAAAAGAACATAGAAGTCACAACCATTCATATCTACACCTTATGTTTGTGACCAAAAGTCCAAAATAATAATAATAATCCCAAATGACCAACATTACATTACCAACCAAATCTTTTATGTAGTCCTCACTAGAATCTATGTCTCATACAAAACATTTGAAAAAACAAGGAACCTGCTATTGATGTGAACAATTCTGATATTCCCTAAAGTATTTGTATATTATTTATATAAAGAAAATTTTGATTCAAATAAAACTTATCTAGTTTATTTTATTCAATTCAACTTTTAAAGTATTCATTTATTAAATATTGATTGTAAATTTTTAATTTAATTTTTTGAATATTTATTTGAATTTTATTTCAATGAAGTTGGTCGAATCAAATGTAAATTACACTAATTTTCTTAAATATTAAGACATTAAATCACTAAATGATAAAGTAATAAGTGACAACAAATTAATGCCAAAATTATTTACTACACAACAAAACTATAAATTTCAATAAAGATAATTTCACATTTTTTCAATGCATATTATTTGAGTTAAAATGAGTAGGTATATCATTAAGATTAATGTATTTTTATTCATTATAATTGAACAAAATTTATGAAATTAAATTGAGCATAATTAATTAACTTAACTAATAATCACACAATGAAATCTGATAAAAATAGATCAAAGTCGTGCCTTGGTTTTTGCGATCTAACCGCTCTCCTAAACTCAGGGACATGAATTCTTGACTAAAATTGGCACACGTCATCCCATGTGTTCAACCGGAATTAGAAACCTCTTTAATTAATAACCAACCAAAAATGTCGTTTCCATCCATACCACCCAATTCTTATGCATTTACATATCATATTTAAATCACCCAAATTCTTTGTACCACATTAAGATTTTACTTTTTAAAAAATAAAATACATCTTTCCCT
>NW_018165050.1:193008-206929 GCF_001263595.1 Phalaenopsis equestris
TCTTTCCCTACATAAATAAGGTGACATGTATAAATAAGATGACATGTATATATAAATTGAAGCATAAATAATAGATATATAAATATATATACATAAGAATTGAGTGTTATGTCTTAAAAAAAAAAGGAGATAGACCATCCGGAATATTGATATTTGCAAATTAACAATTCAAATAATGTTTTTGAAGTATAGAACCCATGTATTTACTTATAGCACGATCAAATTGTTGAGAATTTGATAAAAATGAAAAATATGATTTGAATTTTATCATGAATTTTAGTATTTAAATAAGAATTTAAAAAATAGATGAAACAGGATGGTTTATTTAGAACAAGTTTCCGGCAGCCTGTATGTAATTGTCCCCACCCCAAAAAAAAAACTAACCATCCAGATTTAGCGTCAAAACGCATAAGAAAACCTGAGGCCATGCATATCTGCCTCCGAAGGCAACCATAGGCAACCCATTCCTCCACCAACGACGAAAGCACAGATTCTTCTATTTTCCATTTCCTGCAAACATATTAAATCTCCAAACACCACTAGTTCTTCTCCAATGAGTGCGGAGATGTTGACGCCGAAACAATCCGGCAGACCTTCCATGCATCCACCGACTGCCACGTCGCAATTCTCGACACCAATCATGACAGCCTGCTTTCTTACAGGGAGACGGCGAAGGAGCTGATGAGTATGCGGCTGCTCGAGGTGACGTGAAGGCCGATGGAATGAACTGCGAGAAGCTCGCTAAATTGCACAACAGCCTAATCGAGAGGTTCAATGGGGATGGTGATGGAAAGGTGGACTTGAAGGTGGAACCGATTTAAAATATTATTTTTTCTTCTAAAAAGGTGTGAAGCCTAATCTAACCCACATTGATTCTTGTGTTTGCGCGGCAAAAATTTGTGTAAGAAAATAATTTTAGGATTTAAGGTATCATTTTTATTTTTGGACACCGCCCAAGTTGGAGAAGAAGAAAAATGACGTTATAGGGGGGTTTATGCCTCAATATTATCTTACTGCCCAAACTGTAGAAGAAGAAAAATACAGAAGATCGCCGTGAATGTGGACGACAAGCACAGTACTCTCCTAGAAAATTTGGAGGTGATATTCACTTGATCATTTGATTATTACGTTTGTTATTGTTTAGCAAAACATGATTATAAATCATTTTTTCTTTAGTTGAATATGGTTTTTACAGCATTTTACATGGGTACAACTTTCTTTTTCTACATGGTTTGACATCATGGTTCTTTAGTAAAGACTTTATGAATGTTTCGTCTCAAATGCAACATGGCTTTACATTATTTTCTGATAAGTGCAACCATGTTGTATTACATATTATATATATGTAAGGGCATTATGAACATTTGGTTTATAATACAACATGCATTTACATCATTTTATGATGAGTACAATCATGTTGTACTACATATTATAATATAGGCAAGGGGTAAAGTCATTATAAACATTTGGTCTACAATACACCATGATTTTTAATCATTTTTTTCACAAATACAATCATATTGTACTTCATGGTATAACATGTGTAAGGGCTCAAGAACGTTTGGTCTATAGTTCAACATGGTTTTAACATCTTTTTTTCATGAGTACAATCATGTTGTATTACATATTATAATGTTGGTAAGAGCATTATAAACATTTGTTATATAATATAACATGGTTTCATATCATTTTTTCACTGGTACAATCATGTTGTACTACATGTTATAACATTTATAAGGGCTCAAGAATGTTTGATCTATAGTTCAACATGGTTTTAACATTTTTTTTCACGAGTACCACCATGTTGTACTACATATTATAATATTGGCGGGGGCATTATGAATATTTGACATATAATATAAGATAGTTTTACATCAATTTTTCACGAGTACAACCAAGTTGTACTACATGTTATAAAATATGCAAGGGCATAATTTTTCATAACATATTCATTATATTTAACTACATTCATGTCTCACTCAATAAATTTGCATGTATTGGTAAAAGAAGATGAATGCAATGATGAATATTCTATATATTCTGAACCAAATATAGAAAAATTTTTCCACAACTGTTCAAAATAAAAATGAGGCATATAACATATACTGCAACTATGGATATAATATGGGTTTCAGTGTTCGAAAGAATCATACTAATTATTGGCCAAATTCAAGGAATATTAATTCAAAAAAAATTTTATGTTTGAAAGCTGTTCAAAAAAGAGCACGCGATCTAAATAACACGATGAGAACTAGTTGTTCTGTAATTATTAGATTTGTGATTGATCCTGAAGTTAATTGGTTTGTCAATAGATTATAGAATGTCATAATCATCCATTAACACAACGAGCTAATCAACATCTTTTGAGATCATGTCATCTCATCAGTGAAGACAAAGCATTTGTGCTACAGTCAATGACACTAGCAAGGATCAAAGCCATTGATGCATTTAGGTATCTTGGTGAGAAAGTAGGAGTATATAAACTTAGATTTATACAAAGAGATGCATTTAATTATATACAAAAAGATAAAAGAGCTAGAATTGAGAATGGAGATACTAATTTTTTAATGCAATTATTCAGGAAAAGAGAAGCGGATGATAGTATGCTTTCCAGAGATGTCCAATTTGATGGGTCAAATAGATTTAAAAAAAAATTGGAAGGATTGTATGTCACGGCTAGACTATGATTGCTTCGGAACTTTTTGACACAAATTATCATCTTAATAAGTATAATTTAATGTGTGCACCATTTGTTAGAGTTAAACATCATTAGCAAAATATTTTGTTTTGAGTAGTATTTCTATCAAAAAGATCATTGAATCTTTTACCTGGTTATTCAGTACATTCCTTCGCTCTATGGATTATAAGTATTCTATATCAATATACACTAATCAAGAACAAGCAATGGCTAAAGCTAAAGAAACAATATTGATTCATACTCGACATTGATTATGTTAGTAGCACATCTCTAAAAAAACTCCTTCAAAACTGCATTACTACAATAGCATTAAGACAATCCAACGATTTTGTAATGTATGCATAAGAAAATGTGATTCAGAGGAGTTTGAAAAATTATGGTCTGAGATGACAGAGATAGAAGATCTACATAATCATGTTTGGCTAAATGAATTGTATATAATTAGAAAAAATGGGCAACAACCTTTAATAAAGATTCTTTTGGCATGAAAATAGTATCAATATGACACAGTGAGTCCACGAATAATGTATGTGATGGAATCTCTAAGCCTACAAGCTCCATCACTGATTATTTTTTGGGATTGGAGAAAATCACGGCTACATAGAGACGAAATGAACATGATGAAGATTTTAAATGTAGTTAGTCTGAAATTATTTCCGTTGTCAGAAGCAGCCCTATTCTGAAGCAAGTTATTGCATTTTATTCAGGAAGCTGTATTCTTTTCTTGAAGAAGAATATTTGCATGGGGTTAGTGATCGAGTTGTAGAGATTTCAAATAATTACCCTACAAAATATTTGGTTAGAAACTTTAAAAATATGGATAATTCTAAGATTTGGATTGTTAATTTTGACAAATCAAATTTTAATATATAATGTAGTTTTAAAAAATACGAAATGATGGGATTATTTTGTTCACATTGTATCGAGGTTTTGTGCCATGTTACCCCTTTATAGGAATTAATGTAAGGGAGCTTGAACCCCATTTGGATGGGGTGCTAGAGGACCACCTCGACCAAGGTCGAAGACCGTTGAAAGATATGACGAGCGGTAAAGCAATCTCTCTCCCATAGAGGGAACTATTCTCAAACCAGACGTCATAGCTCGCCACAAATTAGGCTATCAAGAGCGGCTACAAGACATGGCAGAGTTAAGTATCCAGTGAGCATCAAAGGGTTATTAGCCAACCTAGCTATGCAAAACGGATGAGAGGAACTTACAGTATCGTGGAGGACAACTTGTCTGTCAAATAGAGGAAGGGTTCATTACAAGGAGAGGGCTCAGTACGAGTATGCTTGAGCAGAGCATTTCTCATCAATTATTGAACTGGTAGTAAGTAAGCTCTATCTAGATATATGGGCATCGCCTGTCAAGCATCACATAGGCTGAAGGATCTCATTTTGAGGCTCATCCATCCCACGCACTAGATCCTCCAAAATCCAGAGAGGGACTCGAGTCACCTTTGTCGACGGGATAATATCTTCAAGGGTGGGATGAGGTAAAGGCTTGACGTCCTTGACTTCATGACCATCCCCTAGTACAGTAGGTTTTGGAAAAAGAAGCTTTGTTGTTATTAGTATTGTATCTGATGGCCATTTAGAAAATTTTGCAAGTTCTTCGGTTGCAGGATTGTTTTTCTCACATATGATGCCAAGCAGATGTATGCCCAAAAATTCATAGCTGTAGAGTGATTGTTTATCATATTAGTGTTGCAGATAATTCCAACGCACACAAAAGCAATTGAAGTGATAAGTAGAGCCACCAAAAGTTTTTACGTGAAAAACTTGAAAAGGGAAAAAATTACGAGACCTAGCACAATCAAAATGATCCACTATAAATTGATGAGTACACAAATTGATCGTGTTTTTTTTTTTCACGTCAGAGAGCGGGGAACGAGGTGGTAGGCGGGCTGAAGCGGGTTAAAGTGCTCGTTGTTCGCTTTTTCACCCATTTTCAGTGAATATATGAAGACGGTTAGAAGACACTGTGACATGTAAATGCATAAGAACTGTGTGATATGCATGTAAATTTCTCACAAAAAAAAAAAGAAAAAAAAAAGGGAAAAGACCACAAGTTAGTCTAGACATATTTAATCCCATCCAAATGCTCTCGGCTTAGACCGATCCTTTAAGAAACTAGCAAATATATAAGAAATCTGAAAATCAGAGTAAAGCTGGTCACTGGCGGAGAGTTTTTCAATTATTTTTATTTTTTTTCCGGGTTAATATAAACAAAAAATAATCGGTCTTTTCAGTTGTTCGCTTTACGTAGAAACATTTTCCTCTATTTAATTATAATATTACTTAATTATTAGATGAGATTAATATTTAATTTAGAAAAAACAGATTCCAAATCCTATTTGATAATAAATAAATTGATACCAAAGAACACCATATCCAGACCTATAAATCAAACAAAATAAGAAAGAGTAAACAATTCTGTGATTGGAAAATTTTGGGTGGTATAAAAATAAAAATCAAAGTTTATGTGTTAAATGATGTAAATACATAGGATTTGGGCGGTTTGTTTGTAAATGCCCCAAAAGTCCTTCTCCACTTGCACTCTTGTAAAATTTCCATGGGAGTTCACGTGGACAACCTTTGTCTAGGGTTGTGAATTTAGCTTGAAGATCATTAATCAACTGAAAATTGAGTCAGATTTTGGCTTGGATCGGAATAAACGGGCCTTGCTACAAGTTAAAATTTTGGATCGAATATTTTTCGAGCCGACCTTAGCTCTACTCGAAATCTGATTATTGACAACCGTAACGATGTTAGGGTTATGAATTTAGCAGATTGAGCTCGAAGGTAGTTAATCGCTCAAAAATTCTTTCAAATTTTTGGCATAGATCGAGATCAGATTAAAATAAATGAGCCGAGCTACGAGCTAAACTTTTGGTTTGAATTTTTTTCGAGTCGATTTTGAGTTGATCCCAACTCGGCTCTGTTGGCTCGAAATCAGATCATGAACATCCCTATCTTTGTCCCATCCACACCTTCGCCCCTTGGGCTTTCTGATGGGGAGCGGGCACCCTTGGGCTCCCACTCAGTTTTGTCCGTGTGGGGGTACACCATACAATTTCTCCAAATATAATTATTGTATGCATAAAAATTCATTATATACATTCAGAAGCGATTGCAATTAGTAGTAATTGTCAAGGCTTGCATGCACCTTCTTCGAGGTGGGTCATTAAATGGTGTTCAGGATGATGCATTGCTCCGTAGGGTGCTTCATTACTTTGCGAGATTGATGTTTACTCTGCATGGTACTGCATTACTCCACAATGTTAGCCTATACTTCGCATGGTGTTTCCTTAATTCATATCATGCATAACGACACCACAAAGTGACTTAGATGCAATGGGGGTCGAGGGATGGTGATCAACTGTGGTCGGCGAGCATTGGTCAACGGTGCTCGGCGAGCATTGGTCAGCAGTGGTCGGCGAATATGGGAGCGAGAAGCATTCATCAAGTTTTCTGTTTAAGATCTAGGTCATCTTTCATGATGGGGTTAAGGTTCTATTTATAGAGTTTGAGAGAGACGTCCTTGCAAATAAGAAAATAATCTAGATCATTCCATCATACTGCCAGAGAGATTCTCACGATTGAACGGTGTATTGGGGATATTTTAGTGCATTAATGATATCAAAATTGATGTGCTCGAGCTCTTGTTTTTGTCTTATCTAGACATTCAATTTGACTATTAGCTCATCAAATTTAGAATTCATTTAACCTTCCAATTAACCACTTAAAGCTTCCAAAAGTGATTTAATGGTTTAATACATGCTTGATTTGACATGGATTGGATTATTTATAGTGTCATTAGGTTTGTCTTGTCGAGCCGATCAGTTTGATTTTAAGTTTTTTGAAATTATAGTTCTGAATGATATTTATTTTGATTTTGAGCATTTCTTGTTAACAAAATATTTTTAAATTCATGTTAATCACCTCAAGTATCGTGTTACCTACGATTTTAACCTAAAGTAAGTTGAACCAATGATTTATACGGCACACAATTCAAAATCAAATAAAACTCTTAAGGGAATAAAGTTATTCTTGTTTGGATACTCAAAAACAATGACGTGACCTCAGTGTAACTTCAGATGCATGAAACTCAACAAGTTGACCCGCTCAACTATTATGATAATTTTTTCTTGCATGTAATCATCTTATCTTGCCCTCCTCAAGTTTTGAAGGATGAACTAATCAGTCTACCAAATATTAAATGATTTTTGAAAAAGATTGTCGGGTGCAGGATGTTTTGAAGGACGAACTAATCAGTCATATTCAAGAAGAATTTTTTCTGATCTGATGATGTTTTGTGGACATTTAAGTGTCTTAATTGTGTCAAATTTAATTGATCTTGAGCTCTTTGGACATATCTTTTCACAACGCTCAATTTGACTATAAGATTCTTAGATTTGAAATTCATTCCGTGTTCCAATTAGCCACTCAACGCATCCAAAAGTGGTACAATGGCTTGATCTGGGCATGATTTGACTTAGATTGGATTGATTTTGATGTTGTTGAGTCTGTCTCATCAAGCCGGCTAGTTTGACTGTGAATTTGTTCTGCAATTTTTAAATAATTTTTAATTTGAGTTTGAATGTTTTTTAGTCAAAAATATTCTAAGATTCATGCTAACTACCTCGAGATTCACATCAAATGACTAAGTTTGTTGATGAAATTCCAAAGAGATCAATTCTAAATAATCATGATGAAAGATCGTGAATGAAATTTGAAGACCATAAACAATAAATATATGGCAGTCTACGGTGCTCTCAAATCTCTGTCAACGATCGTAGTTAAAGTTCATTTCGTATCATCTTTTCATTTTATTTTAAGCAAAGAAAAACACAGTAATGCTTTATTTAACCAGTTTTTTTTTTTGGCAAATTTACATATATACCATACCATCCTCATGTATTTACATATCTAATACCCAAAAATTGCTATTTACTCGAACTCCGTGGTGTCATAAAAATATGCATGAAAACATGTATTTTAGTCTTAAAAAGACATTGATTATGATATTTTTGATATGATAGTAAAAATTAGTGTGGGATACATATAAATAAATGAATGATTAGGCGTAGATACATAAGAATTGTGTGATATGCATGCATGTAAATGTCCCTTAATATTTTTACAAGAACGAGAAAATAAAAAAAACCTTTGCATGCTTGCATGCATTAAGAGATTTTGGTCTTCAAAGAGGAGAATGTGTCATTTTTGTTAGCGTAAAAAGGCAAGATTTTAGCTTTCGATAGAGAAAATAAAAAAGTAACGACAATCATAATATCATTTCTTTCTACATGTTCAACTCGCATCCTAGTATTGATTAGCCATCGATATAAATGAACATGAAGGTTTCTTTTTTTTTTTGAAGATTAACGAATTGATTAGTCTCAGTATAGTCATGGATGTAAATCCATGGATCCCTCTAAATTATATACTTTTTATGTGTTATTATTATGTATTCATTGAATTTTGTTTCATGTCTTAATAAAGTTTTCTTTTCATGACAGGGTAAGCGCTTAAACATAGCTTCATGAAAATTTTTTACTTTATTTCCAACCAATATGCTACGCATTCAAGCGCATATAATGATTTTACAGGTCACTTTTCTTATCCCAATGAATGTTATTATACCAAATAATTCAATAGTTTTGGATCCTAAGTTGTCTCGTGGATTATGTCAAAAGAATAGAGTGTCGGCCAAATGAAAAGAAATAAAGGTATGACACAAGTAACAACTAGTTTTTTTAGGAGATTCTGGAATCGTCCCCTTTAGTGAAAATGATCCTCATATTTGTAACTCATAGATAGTTTATAACAAATTACATGATTGACCTCCATTTAATGGGGATGTTACCATAATTTATGAGTCATTATACCCTTATATATTTTTAACTGAATATAAAATATTTTGACTTTGTAACTGATGTCGGCGTTGCTCTATATCTATAGCTAGTATTGACACTGCTTTATATTTGTAATTGTTTGGCTTGGTCTTTTTGTATTCATTCGATCGGCTCAGAGTCATTCAACCGACTGAATGATCTTCGTCCACCCGAATGTTTTTCAACCACCTATTCTGATGGGACTAATTGCTAAGACACATTGCTCTTGAGTAGGATTATTTCATCAGACAGAGGCTATATCACTGTAACTTGACGGGCAGTTCACCTTCGGTCAATGTGTCTATATTGAAGGATTTCTCTTCGGGCGATTGTTTGTTTTTGTAATGACAAATGTTGGTTGGACTGTTGTCGACGCGCCTGTGCAGCGTTCGTTTGGTCGATCAGTCTTTCGTTCGGTCAACTTCATAGGTCGACTGGTATAATCACGGATGATCGTACTTCAATCCTCTTCATATGGTTCATTGTATCTTCTCGACATTCATGCAAGCATATTCCTTATATACAAATAGCGATCGAATGGAGTATATGATTAATAGATCCAAATAGATGTGCAAGGTTCAAAAGTTTTTACTAGTAATGATATTTGTTGATGTTAAAAATTTTATTTTTAAGAGTATAATGACAAGTACGCATAGCTCTCCTATGAGAGGAATTTTATAATGAATACTAAGTCCCCAACATCAAATAATTTAAATATGTGTCAATATAAAAAATATAAAATGGTAAGTCCCCACACATAATTTAAAACGTGTTTTGCCACCAATATATCTAACATAAGCGTATGAAACATATCCACGTTGAACCATTCTCACGAACCACCAACTATTAGGGAAAATATAAAAATCCAAATCGAATCTAATTTACTAATTAATGAATGCAAATTTACTAACTCAAATAAATTCAACTAAATTTTAAATTTATATTTTAACGCTTATTTCAACGCGAGCTCAACGGTGGTTGTCGGCAAAACTTAGCTTTTGGACATATGATGCCATAAGATTAACATTCGGTCAGCTTTTGAACAGCTATAAATAATTTTGAATATTCTTCAAATGTGCTATTAAATAATAAAGAAATACTTCAAAGGTCAACAGAAAAATATGCACAGATTTTGACTGCTTCGGCCTTGCCGAACAAGCTTTTGACTTTGCATAGGTAAACATTCCGACAAAATTATAACTTAAGATAAAAGCCAGTAAAGCGAGATCCTTACTATGATTCAGATCTCGTGTCTTAATTAATAATTAACACTTACTTCGTCTTTTTTTTTTTTAAATAGCATTTTTGCGTCTCAGAAAATTTAGGGCAGCATAAGGCTAATTAAATAATTTAATGTTATACGTAAATTCAGCATACATCGATAAAAGAAAATTAGCATGAAGAGATATCAAATATTTTGCTTGAAAAAATTTTGAAAAGGATAAAAGATCACGGGCAATCCCAATCAAAATAATGCAATATGTATTTGTAAGTGCACATGTCTACTCTCTCTTGAATTAGAGAAAATGAAAAATATAAAACTGATAATCACAGTTATAAAAAATAGTTTAGCTATAATACACATAATTGAACTACAATAAATATGATTTTGGGCTGCATCAACAATAGTCTATATATATATATATATATATATATATATAGCCTCAAATCTTGTGTGCAGTAGTCGTGGCTTATTGGTAGAGCAACTTCTTTGAAGGTCATAAGTCTCTTGTGTTAGGTATGGCTCATATACTATAAATGAGACAGATACTGGAGCGGAAAGATCTGTCCAATCGGAGGAGTTTCATTATGTGGGTTTGGGGTGCGTGGGCAACACCCCGCGGTTTGGTACAAAGGTAATTTAAATAATTACATATATAGGGTTATATATGTCATGTTTGTAAACCTAGGCGAGCCTCTGAGATTTTGAGAGCTGAATATTGTATTATGTACTCTTTTCTGAATGTTGAAAAGTAAGTCGCTGCTCTGTTCCCGATGATGTAGGCATCTTTGCTGAATGTCATAAATCTCTGTGTTCTTCTGGATTTGTGTCGATTCCAATTTTTCTTCCCGGCCCTCGAACATCGCTCTGATATCACTTGTTGTGAAAAAGTAACGGCAATAAAAAGAAAAAATCGGATCGAGAAAAATCACAAAACAGAAAACACAGCGGAAACACACATAGAGATGTGGCTCGAGGCTAAAAGAAAACGATGGACGAAGACGAAGTGGTGGCATCGAGGATCGAGAAGTTCAATGACATAGATTTTGGTTACTGGATGATGCATATAGAGGGCAACCTCTATGGGAAAAAAATTCATCTTCTGTTACTGAAAAAGCGACTGGAAAAGATGGATTCCCTGTCAGGGAATCAAATTTCTTGTTAGGGAATCAAACTTGGGAGCTAACAAAACTTCCATAAGGGAAGAAAGCATTATACAACAAGTTGGTGTACCGGGTGAAGACTGCGTTTGATGGCAGTAAGAGGTACAAGGCTGAACTTGTTGAAAGGAGCTTTCAACTGAGGCAAGATATTGCCCATGCAGTGAGAGTTGTTAGCAGATATAAGAGTAACCCAGGAAAAAACTTAGAAAAACAATGTTATGTTGATGCCGATATATTGACTGAGAGTGTTATTTTTTAGAAGCTGAAGTTGTGTTTGACTTTAGCGAGTCTTCAGGCATGAAGACTAAGGCTTTGAGGTGTATAGGTGGAGGATATCATGTTTGAAGAAAATGACGACACAGCTAGTCGATGATGCAGCTAGTGTACCAGTCTCCAAGTGAGAAATTTGTTGTGAATATGGAAACTAGTCCACTGCTCAAATTGGCATTTTCCCATGTTTAACAGCAAATTGGATTTGATACTCGAAATTAATTGCTTTTAATTCCTTTCATGATTTGCTGCAGATGAGAAAATGAAATAATTAATTGGTTTCATTAATTATTTGATTAATTCCTTAATGAGCCTAATGACATGATGAGATTAATAAATAGACATTGTAGCTCTCCTTGTAATCTCTCTCGGGATTTTGTTTCTCAGATTTTTTTTCCTTATTATTGCTCTCGGGTGGCTCTCGGTTTATAGAGAGAGAGAGGAAGAAAGAGAAGGTGAAGAGAGAGAGAGAGGAAGAGAAATAGAGTTATTTTTTATAATCGTCGAGGTGATTGACGGGTGTAAGTCTCAAGCTAATAAAATAATCTTCAGCTCCGTTGACGTAGGCAATCTGCCGAACCACGTAAATCTGTGTGTTTCCGCTGTGTTTTCTGTTGTGTGATTTTTCTCGATCCTATTTTTCGCTTTATTGTCGTCATTTTTTCACAACAAGTGGTATCAGAGCGAGGTTCGAGGGCAGGGAAGAAAAATTTGAGCGACGCAAGAATAAAGAAGATTTTGGCAGAGGAGATTGGCGGCTAGGACAGGATTTCGACAAGGTTCGCGGCAGTTTGGATTTTGGCGCAGAGGAAGTTCGAAGATGAAGAGGGCTTCGAACTGTTCGGCAAGAAGACGAGGGCTTTTCCGCGAAGGCTTCAAGTGCGACACCAGGCACACACGGACAGTAGGAGCGACAAAGCTTCAGAGGAGTTACGCAGGAAGGCATCGACGAGATCGACAGAGACTCATGAAGGCGTCAGTGAGATCGAGAGAGGAATCGCGACAGAAATTGCAGCGTTCACGATTGCGACAGAAGAATTGCGGCTTCAGCTTCAGTGGTTAGGACAGGCTTCGGTACGACTAGAGGTTTTAACGCTAGGCGAAGTCGCTACAGGCAGAAAAGAAAGGTTCGGCATCAGCCTGAAGCAAAGGAAAAAATTAGAAACTCCGATTTCATTCCTTTGCTGGAGGTGAAAGAAAATTGGAAGGTAATCATGTTCTGATTTTATTGCGGAGAAGAAAGTTAAAAGAGAAATAAAATTCCGATTTTATTTCTTTGCTGGAGATGGAGAAGAAAATTGGAAGTAAATAAGTTCCGGTTTTATTCCTTTGCTACGGAGAAGAAATTTGGAAGGGATATTTTCCATATTTCTCTAGAGGCAATAAAAGAAATTAGCTTCTATTAAACAGGAAAATCTTGTTGCACGCAGATATTTTCCAAGACGTAGGAACTGAAAGGAAAGGGAAGTTGCTGCTGCACTTGGGAAAGGAAAGATTTCTTTCTAGAAGGAAAGCAGAGCTTTTCTGGAAGGAAAAAAAGAGTTTTTATGGAAAGCGGAAGCGGAGCATTTCTTGGAAGTTTAAGGAAAATGATTTATGGGAAAGTTTAATTAAGGAAAATTTGATTAAGCGAATGTCTTTTTTTTCTGGAAAACTTAATTAAGAGAATCTTAATTAAGGAATTATTTAAAAAGATTTGGTGGCCCAACCCACATTGATGCATAAGAAACTCCATGACATATTTTCTTCTAAGGGGCTGAATATTCGCCAATGTGGAGATTTGTCAGACAAATGTATTTCTCCTAAGGGGCTGGATATTCGCCAAGATGGAGATTTGTCAGATATATGTATTTATCTTATGTAGTTGGATATTCGCCAATGTGGAGATTTGTTAGGCATATGTATTTCTCCTAAGGGGTTGGATATTCGCCAAGATGGAGATTTGTTAGGTGTGGCTCATAATACTAGAATTTGGAGTCTCTTGGAATAAAGAGATGTCTCTTGGAATTAAAGTGATGTGTCTCTTGGAATTTAGTGGGTTGGGGGGATCAGCGAGGGCGCAACGGAAGAGTGGTGGCCCAACCCACATTGATGCATAAGAAACTCCATGATATATTTCTCCTAAGAGGCTGGATATTCGCCAAGGTGGAGATTTGTATTTCTCTTAAAAGGGTTGGATATTCGTCAATGTGAAGATTTGTTAAGTATGTCTCATATACCATAAATGGGACAGATGCTGTAGCCAAGTGGAGCTGAAGGATCTGTCAAATCGGGGGAGTTTCATCATGTGGGTTGGGAGTGCGGGGGCAACACCCCGCGGTTTGGTACATGGGTAATTTAAGTAATTACATATTGTACTATAGAGTTATATATATGTCATGTTGTTGACCTCACTTTTGGTTGAGGTCTAGAAAACTACTTTAGTAGCCTAGGTCTAGCCATAGGACTTTCCTATTGACTAGTCTTAGAAAATTAAAAGAGGTACCCCACCATTAGAAATTCAAAACTCTTCTTTTTACTCAGCTTGAAATTCCACATATTGATCTTAACCTCTAGCATTTAGTAGGTAAGATCATTATAAGAGAATTCAAGAAGAGTCCCTATAGGATTACTTGGCTTTAGGGTCGACCCAGGGTGTTGACTTGGAACTAGGATACACCATATCTTCA
>NW_018165050.1:212960-224043 GCF_001263595.1 Phalaenopsis equestris
TTAAATGATTTCTCCTAAATTGAAGCCAAATAATAGGATAGCTTAGGAAGTCACCGAAGTTCTCCTTCGGATCTGTGGCATCCTCTAGTATTTCCTTCTTTGGATTTTAAAATAAAATGTTCCAAATTTGAACCAATCCCCCTTCACACTTCTTAGTCCGATATCTTTGAAATGTCCTTACCATTTGAACTCCTTGAAGATAATTTTTCCTTGATTTCTATCGAGAGTATTCTTAGGTAATTTACATTATCTAAGATGTAATTAACTATAAGGGCTTGCCTTTATAGGAAGCTTATCCCGAACCCAGCACAATATAAACCTTATTTAATTCCTTATATTAAATAGGGGAACTTGTCGGCCAATACATTGGTTTCGCAGACCAACCGGATGTCATAACTTTCTTTAGTTTATTTGATCGAGCCTTATTCTCAATTCTTGCGTTCATCCTTCGGGATAGATACATGATTTGAGATAAAGCGCTCTTTCATCTAAACTATGAAAATTATGGGGTCAGTTTGACTTCATCTTTTTCAAAACTAAATTTTTTAAAACGTCCTTCCGAAGCAGGCAACGGGATTTCAATTCCGATGACCGACAGCTTCTTACGGGCAAACCCCACACCAAAAATAGTGTCGACACATGTTTGTAACCCTAGGCGAGCTTCTGAGAGTTGAATCTTGTATTCTGTACTCTTTTCTGAATATTGAAAAGGAAGTCGTCGCTCTGCTCCCGAGGAGGATTTAGGCATCTTTACCTAACCTCGTAAATCTCTGTGTGTTCTTCTGAATTTGTGTCAATTCCTATTTTTCTTCGCCCTAATTTCTCAACGCCCTGAAGTCACGGGTTCGAATACCCCTTTGGCCAATTTGTCGGAAGTGAGGGCGCTCCTCGAATAATTAGACACATGAGGGTGGCTCGGGTTGATATAATAGCCTCCGATCATTTTTTATATATATAAACATATGTTATCCGCTCTCATAGGTTTAGAACCTGATTAATATTTTGTATGTTTTGTCAAATCCGCCACTGTTTTAAAATGGGTTTTCTCACCAACCATCCACGGGATGATAGTCATAATGAAAAAATAATTTGTAATGCTACATTATTTTTAATCGTAAAGCCAATTCAAATTGCCTGAGCACCTATCGTAACTCATTAAACTGGAAAATAATAAATAAATTAATTAACGACAATTTCCGGAGGCCACTTTTTTGGTAGAGAGCAAGTTGGTAGGTTTAACAACCATCCAAATCACGCTTTGCAATGGGTCAACAAGTAATTAAATTATTTCGTAGCAATACACTTCTAATTTTTCTCTCTTCATTTTCTTTGCTGGTTTTATTACGGGGAATTCACATTCATACCATCTAACTCGATCCTATGTATTTATATATCTAACACCTAAATTATATATTTTTACGTACGTTTATACATACATACAATCCTTTTCATATCACATGAATAAATAACCTTTTTTTTTTTAATTTTTAAGAAGTGAAATATATGTTTTCATACATAAATAATTAAAGTGACATATATATGTAAAAATTAAAGTATAGATGTTAGATATTTAATTAACAACATACATATGATTGTACGGATCTCGAGGAAATTCAATGAGATGCTTGGAAAGCCAAAAGACACTGTATTAGGATAATTAAAAGATGAAAATGTCAAGCATTGTTTTCTTCAGTCATAACTCTTAGTTGATCGAACAAATGAATAGAATGCACCCAATATGATGGATAATCGTTCATGACCAGCTCTCTCAACTCCTCACAAAGATGAATAAAGGGCATCATGCAGAACATCTTCTTGATCCTAAGGCTCCTTGTTCAAGAAGAGTTGTTTGTCATATTATGATGCTAAAACCTCTGCCTTACGGCCAAAGTTGACCTTAAAGACACAAGGGCCTCTACTCAGAACTCCGCTGGTGGGCCGATCAAATGTTTGTCAGTCTACCAAAGGTTTTTAGCTGATTGTATGACAAAATTAACGAGTCATTAAATACCCTTCTTACAACAATTATGAATACAAAATGATATTAATGCCAATTATAAATATGAAAGGGTGTCGGAGTTGATTACAAATGTAAAATGTGTCATTATAGCTTGTAACGTCTCTATTAAAACTAAGGCAGATGTGTAATTTTATGCTAGATACCCCTGAAATATATAAATAAGGGTTATTTCTCTAATAAAGGACTATTAAATTTACTCCATCAAAAATCTTGTGTTACTGTGCACTTTGTTTTCTCTCTTCCTCTTTTTCTTTTTATTTCTCTAGTCTGCCCAACGCTAATTTGATTTTATAAAAGATGTTGCAAATCTAATAAAATGAAAAGACATTTTAAAAATTATTTATTTTTGAAAAATTTCGAGGGTCACCCTCAACTTTTATCAAAGAATAAAATCAATACAAGACTCTTAGTTGTAAGGGTTCGCATAAAAAAGACCCAAAAATAGAAAAAGAAGAGCAAAAGTGCATGAAGAAAAAAAATAACAATGAAGAATAAAGCCACCCAATATTCTAGATGCAGCAGTAAACCAGTCTAATCAAATAAAGAATAATAAGCTTAGACTTTGGATAAAGTGAACACAAATTATAATTGGTTGAGTTGTCCCCCCTTGTTGGCTATCATCACAGCTCAAATCCAATCCAAAAAATGTTTGAAAATATAGAAAATATAAAAAATGAAGCATCCATAATATCAACTCATATTTGAATCACCTTAAATTTTCTTGCACATCAAATTGAAAATGAGCGCAAGAGAAAACAGACAGCATCATAATAAACTCAAAAAAAAGAGAGAATCAACAACATCATAACAATAAAAGTACTAGATAAAAAAAAAACCTGAATATTTTCTTCATCATTCAATGCTCAATCAAGTCAGCCATGCAACCAAATGAACTCAAACATTAGTTTTGAGAAAATAAAGCAGCTAATAAACCAAAGGAAGCTCAATTTTAATGCCATAATATATTGTTAAATATGATAGCATTCATGACCTTATTGCTAATAATATGCTCAGAAGTATAAGTATATAAAAAGTTATAGCATTCCTCTCTAACTAAAGATAATAAGTTGTGACATGAATTGAGAGAAGAAATAATCTTCTTAAAATTTTACCGATAAAATATTAAAAAAATCTTAAAAATCGTGTCAAATTACATCTAATATAAAATAAGATCACCGTGAGGAATGCACATTTTTAATACCCACAAAAAGAGTTTTCATTCAAAGAAGATATGAAAATGAGACTAATTAAATCTTCTACACAACACATATACATATCATATTTCTCTTAATTAACACATCTTTAATTTCGAGTATCTCTACCTTAAATTTCCAAATAAAAGTGACAAACTTTAAAGAATACTTTTTAAACCAAACAAGTTGACTGAATAGAATAATTCTAAAAAGGATAATTATAAATAAGTTTATGAGAATATACATTTCTGCCTTGTCATAGGCATTCTAAAGTGACGTCATTAATCTGAACAATTAGAATAAGGCTTAAATAAGGGTAACATTGCTATCCATAGGGTCAAAAACCATTACCCGAAATAACGAAAAAAAACTTTAACTAAACCAATTGATAGAAGAATCACCAAATATTTCAGAAACAGAATTAACAAGAAGCCAAGGATCAAATGAAAAGAAAGAATAATTTTACAAGTAATGTGAAAAAGTAAGAAATCTCCTTAATTTCACAACAGTTTGCATAATATTTGTCCAAAAAGGGGAAGATTATGTTTTGTTTACTCCAGAGAGAAATATAATGAAATTAGCTCCACTTTTAAATAATAAATATCGTATTATAATACATATGTTCAAATGATCTTAGCTTTACACAAAGTACTAATAGTATCCATACTTGGTTAAATGATAAGAAGCAATCTTGTCGACCAAATTCAAGTTGAATTGACATGACCATGCAATTTACTCTTAGAATTGACATAACCATACAATTCAATATTAATAACCACTAAAAAAAATTCAACACTAGTTGTGCAAGCCTTAATCAAACAAATAAAGTGAGAAGGGAAACCCAACATCATTAATCTATCATAAATAAAACTCCTATAAACTCTACAAAAGCTTTATGGAGATCAATCTTTGCACAAAAAACATTTGAATAATTGATATTATTGAAGTCTTACAGAAATTCATTAGTGAAAATAATATTAACTCATGAAGTAAAGCTTGCTTGAGCCTCATGAATAATGGAAGGAAGAATAACCTTTAGATGTCTAACAATCAATTTAAAATAATCTTATATAAAGTATTACACAAGAAATTAGGTCTATAATCATTCAAATATTGAAACTGTAGTTTTTTTTGGCACAAGTGTGATAGCAAAATGCTTCACTCGACTAGGATGCCTAGAATTATTTTAAAAATACTTAATTTGAAAAATACAAAAAGGACCATTGATTGCCTAGGTATCCATAAAGAAGCAAAAAAGTAAACCCATCATGTTCAGGGGCATTATCAAACGCAATATTAAAAATAAGATTTCTTGATTTCCCCATCGTTAAAATTAATCACCAAAATATTGCAATCTATTGTGTTAAAAATGTGATTTGATATTTTTTCTGTTTACTATATTATTTGTGTCATATTATGCTTCTTAGGGTATTTGTTTGTTTATGCAGTATATAGTTAATAAGGCAACATTGGGGAGCATGCAGAGCAAAATGAACCTAACTGTTGGTCCGATAACCTGACATTCGATGTGCGGAGATCCATCGCTTAACATGCATCCTTCAATTAGGTGAAAATAGAGAAGTTGGAAACCCAATGCTCAACCTAGTAATTCAATTCTCAAACAGTACAAGCGCAAAATAAAGAAGTTAGAAACTCAGTGCCACACACATTAACCCAACACCTGCTAAGGTATGGGCGACCGGACGCCCATATGAGAAACCCGACGCTAGCCTTGCATCTTGCATTCACAAGCTAGCCCGAATGATTGAAAACCTGATGCTCAAGGGGGAAATTTGACCTCCCAAACTTACATATAGGAGTTACTCGGTTTCTTATCTTCGTGGCTCGGAGAATTTCTTAAATTCAACATAATTGGTGTAATGAGCATCTCTTGGTGTTATTAGAGTGTACAAAATGTGGCGAGAGTATGAAAATTTTGAAGGGTGTCGACGGAAAGTTTTAAAAAGACTTTATGAGAAAGTCTGGTGGCTAAAAATTATTAGAGTAATGATTGTCTTCCATCAAAATTTTATATTCTAAACTCTTGAATTTATTTGGATTTTATGAATGATGCCATATTTTTATTATTTAATATAATGAGTAGCACTTATATTTCTTTTTCTTCCTAGGATTGGTAATTTAAGAAACTAGATATTTACCATGGTATATGATTGATTTAATCTTGTATAATAGTGATGATTAAAAACTATTGTGATCTATGATTTTTGGAAGAAAACATGGTGGAGCAATTAAGTGAAAGCATAATGTTTTAGTAGAATAGCAATATTGCTGTTTTGACAGACTAATCACAAAGGGAAACACAAAATCCTCTGGATCCTTTCATCTTCTAGGAAACTAAAATGTAATATGAAATATAACCTTCTCATGACCTTGGAAGAGGCTAAGAAAGAAATTTACTCCTGATTGTCACAAACAATTATTATCATTTGGTTAAATCTAGGTTTCTTAGGTCAAGTTCAAGGGAGAACCTTTAACTAAATAGAAAACTGCACTTTTTCTACTTAGGATTCTATTTCTTTTACAAAAATTAGAATTAGTCATTCTAAAACTGTCAAAATTTTAAATCTTTAAACTAAATTTAGGACCATTAAACAAGAATAATCACTTGATAAAATTAACATGTTCCATGAGGGATCGTCACACGGACTCAAATCTAAATATTACTTGAGCGGCAAGTATACTTGCATGATTGACATGTGATTTATAGCATCGTGACATCACAATCCATTTGAGAAAGAGAGCAAGGAAAAACTACTTCATAATTAAAAGCATTTTTTAGAGTAATTGGAGTTGTTAAGAGTGGAAGAACAATAATGTACTGCTTCATTAGCAATATCAAGGTGAGAATAAAGACAATCATTACTCAGGACAAGCTCCCTGATGTAATTTCTATATTAAGTCTCACTTTAGTTCTTTGATAAAGAAACTTTATTTCATCGTCTCGTTCGCTATTTGGCTCTTCACTTAATTAAATTACTCTCACAAAACATAACTTTCATACGCTGCTCTTGAATTTAAATGGCCTTATCATAAATCTCTTTATCAAAAGGATGAAGCTCTATCTCATTCTTGATATCATTTTGTATTTTTAAGCTAAGAATATAATTAGATATATAACTATAAGAATGCCAGATGGTATTTTCTAGGCTTATTTAACATTCTTATGCTTATCATAAAGGCTGAAAAAAGGAACCCCAATTGAATGTAAATGCCAAATATTAAAAATAATATTAAGGAAATTATCACACTTTAAAAAATTTTATATAGAAATTTATAATTAAGAGTAACCTTATGACCCAAGAAAAGCTTACAAGAGTAATCAAAAGAAAAGAATTATAAAACTGTCAATAAGAATTAGAAAAATTAAGAATCCAACTTTGATTACAATGAGCCATGTCTAGCAAACATCTTTTGGGATTTCCTCTTTGTTGATTAAACAAAGCATAGAAGAGCCTAACATTATGAACTTCAATAAGGCCAACTTGAACAATGCAATCATTGAAATACTTTGTTTTTTTTAGAAAGGTAAATTCTTCGGTTTGTTGGAGATAGCAAAAAGCCCACTAATTTTATCATTCGAAAACCGAATACAGTTGAAATCATCGAAAATAACAGCAATCTTGAATAGTATCAATAAGAGCAACAATTGATGATCACAAATATTTTGTGAAAAATTTTCTTCATATATGAAAGTAACCAGAAATTTGACTTCTGAAGAAAATGTTACTTCTTTAAAAATGAATTAGCTACCTATCTAAAAAAAGTGAAAAGAAACTAAGGCAAGACGTCCCAATATCTTCCCAACCTCTTAGAATGTCATTTGTCTAAGGAGAATTGCCCGTAAGATTATGCTGATGCACCCTCTATCAGACTGTCCAAGTTCACCCTAACGATAAGAGGGCCTCTACCAAAAAATTTTCTCAAGAAGGCAGACTGAAAACCCTCTGGTCGACTGAATATGCTCTAGCTGTTGAAGACTCTCTAGCCGACCAAACTATATTAGTTGACCAAATGAAAACAATAGAATGTCATTAAATTTTTTCCACTTCTTTATAGCAAAACCCGTGTCAACATCAGTTATGGAAACTAAAGTTTCTCAGAGTCAGTTACAAATATGAAAATGTGTAATAATCATTTGTAAGGTTGCTATTAAAATAAGAACAAATATGCAACTTTACTAAATACCTCTATAATTTATAAAAAGTGAGTCATTCCGTCAAGAAAATATTAATGAACTAATTCCATAATAGTTTGTGTTATTGTACATTATATTTCTCTCTCTCTCTCTCTCTTGCCAGCACTCATCTGTCCAACACTTTATTTCTTAAGTGTTATTCGTTAGACATTTTTGAATTCAACAATAAGATAATATACATCTAAAAAAAATTAACAGATCTAATAGATGTTCCAAAAATTTTCATCAAATGATCCAAAAAAAAAAAAAAGAAAAAAAAAAAACCCCCCCAAAATTTTAAATGATCCAAAAAAAAAAAAAAGAAAAAAAAAAAAGCCCGCCTAAATTTTATGAATATAATATATATTTTTCCCCCTTTATAAAATTTGACGTGCGATTGGCGAAGCTTGCGGGTGACTTGGATTACATAACATTTTAGTTTGTTAGGTGTGACATAAGCGAAGCACTAGTCTTGCCAACCGAGAAAGCAACGCTATGACTGCTAGAATAGGGTGCGTAAAGTACAATTCAGCGCACAAAATTCTTGTCCTCTCCTGGGGTCCACGCTTCTCAATAGATTCGCATGCAAATAAAAAATAAATTTCACTCCTTTGTATATAAAAATACATTTTTTTTTCATAAAATAGGTTAGATTTTAGATGAATATTAATTGTTAATTGCATTTAAGTCAATTTTGGATGTAAGGATTTATTAGGAGCATTTAGATACATACCACACAATTCATATGTATTTACATATCGAATAAACATAAAATTCTAATTTTTAATATCACATAAAAATATCATTATCATAATTTTTTTATAACTGAAGCACAACTTTTCATGCATAGATTCATGACACCAAATATCTAACTTTTAGTTATAGATATGTAAAGAAAAAAAATGACTGATATCAATGTAAATTTTTCAAATTATGATTGGTTTTTGAGGCATTAAACATTATTAATAGTTTGTCGTTTGAGGGTTATTGAATTATATTTTATGCTTATTTTATGATGATAAAAAAAATTATAGTAAATTGTGAATTTTAACAACCAAACTTAAACATTTAAAATAAAAAAAATAAAAAAAAAGTATTTATGTTTTTTTTTTCTAAAGTACTTTCAATTTTAGTTTTGAAAATAAATGTTGAGCTAACTTAGAATGAAGGAGGTAATATTTAAAAACTTCTATTGCTCATGTTATCATCTTTGATGAACTATTTATTCAATATTATAGAACAAAAAAATCTAAGTTTATAAAATAAAGAAAAGCACAAGGATCCTCTAATTGAATTGCACGTATGTCAGTATATGTCATTAGTGGTGATGATGATAAATTCTTGGGGTGTTGGATGAATGAGGCTTTTGAATTTTATTCAAGGAAATAGAAAGTAGGAGGGTTCCTTAAATAGTACATTAGATTTGTATTATGTATAGAAAATATTGGCATTTTGAATATTTTATAATTGCAAATCAAATATTTGAGAATATATTAAATTTGTTATGAGAAAGTTTTCTTATATTATAGAAGAGTAAAGCGTATTTATGCTTAACAAATTTCTTTTCTCTACACATCCACCTATGTCAAGGCCCGTAGTAGAATATAAAAACATTTAAATTTAAGGGCTTGTTTGGGATTAATTTTTTTATTTTTTTATTTTTAAAAATAAATTTATTTATTATGTTTTTTTTTACATATTTCTATTTTTATTTCTATAAGTAAATTAAAATGTTTTGGAAAAAAAATCAAAACAATTTTTAGGTATTTTGAATATCTTTAAAAATAATAATATCTTAGTCAAATATGTTATGCAATTTTTATTTCAAATTAAAATTTTAAAAAATAAAAATAAAAATGATCTCAAACAACCCTTATATTTTTGTTGTAAGTATGAGATTTTAATAAATTTTATTTTCTTTCACAATATAGATTGCGTTGTATATGATTCAACACATGCTATGCCTAATTTCTAAGAAGATTTTTTTGATCGCTATACATGACCATATAAAATTCTTCATGGACAAATATGTTTATTTATTAATTTTGAACAACTTAGAGGTCATTTGAGATTATTTTGTTATTTATTTAATATTTTACTTTTATGCTATTTTTATATATTTTGATTTGAAATGAACAATGTTTGGCAAATAAGATTAATATACGGTTGCTTTTAAAAACACTTAAAATATTTAAAAATTATTTTGAGTTGTATAAAAAAATATACTAATTTAGTTTCAGAAACAAAAAAAATAAAAATATAATAAACAAAAATATTTTTAAAAATAAAAAAAACAAAAAGCTTAAAATTTATCCCAAACAAGTCCTTAAATTCATAAATATTTTTCCTTTAAATCTCTATATGTGTTTGTATAGCTTTAGGAGGAAGTTTGGTTTACAAATTTAATAATTAAATGTAATTGATATATATATATATATATATATATAAAAGACACGACACTTGGAAAAGAGAGAGAGGATACAACACGTGTATATATATATATATATATATATATATGGGTGTGTGTGTTTTTGTGCGTGTGTGTGTGTGTGTTTATGTTCAAGCATTATTCAAATATGATTCAAAATTGTTTTTATAACCTACTTTTTAAAAAAATTCAAATTTATTCAAATCTAATTTGACTTCTTTTAAATTAAAATTTGAAATTAATTTGAACTTGATTTGATAATTTTCAAACTTAATTCAAATCAGATTAAAAAATGTCTAATAGTTCAAACTTGTTTGAAATAAGTTGAAACAATGTTTTACTTTGAACTGATTTCTGCTTCATAGAATAAACTTACAAAAAGGAATGAAGTGGAGTTTTCATTAAAATAGACATTAATAACCCCCTATTTACCCGCAGAAAAAATCAGACATAAATCAGACACAAATTTTAAGATAAACCCAAAATATCGTTAGATTTGGCTTCGATTTACATCCGATTTGATCGATGTAATTTTGCTTAATTCCTATAGTAAATAAGTATGAATATGCCTGTTAAAAATATAGTAAATTAATGCTTAACTAATAACTAAAGAACTTGCTTGAACAGAACTATTGTTGACAATATTAAGAAATGGGAAAAAAAATATTAAATGCTCTCTCTATTAACAATGCAAATCAATATATTTTAGATATTACAAATGGCCTTTGCATGCCAATGAAAAAGCAACAAGCATGCTTATTACCATATGTTTAGTTCAATATTTTCAATTATGATCAGACTTATATTCAAAAAACATTATCTTTTGGAGAAACCCTAAAATTAACAAATAATCAACAAATATTAGCTTTGTTGTTAATGTTGATGTACATGTGGTTGATTTGAATTTGTATTACATTATTAGGAAACATTCATGGAGCCATCATCATCTTCATCATGTTTGTTCTCATCATTACTTTTATCTACTCTAAAATTACATACATTATAGCATTAGTAGGTGTTAAAATACCCAGCCTTATATTATACTCATTTACTATCAAAACTTCTTGTCTTTGCTCAAGAATTCCTACTATAAGTTGTTTTAGAATTTTCTTATTATTGAATTTGTTGAGACAGAGACGCACCAATGTAAGACCTCCTAGCAGATTGGGTTATGAAGACTTGGTCTCTTGTGCACTTCTCATCAGCAGCGATGATCCAACCACTTTTCAAGGAGCTATCACTAGCCA
>NW_018165050.1:227634-239683 GCF_001263595.1 Phalaenopsis equestris
GGGATATTCGCAAGGTGGAGATTTTTCTCCTAAGGGATTGAATATTCGCAAGGTGGAGATTTTCTCCTAAAGGGCTGGATATTCACCAAGGTGGAGAATTATTAGGTATGACTCATAATACCAGGATTTGGAGTCTCTTGGAATGAAGAGATGTCTCTTGGAATTGAAGAGATGTGTCTCTTGGAATTCAGTGGGTTGAGATCAGCGAGGGCGTAGCAGAAGTTTGATGGCCTAACCCACATTGGTGCAGGTGTAACTCCCAGGTATCTTTTCTCCTAAGGGGTTGGATATTCGCCAAGGTGGAGATTTGTTAATGTATGACTCATATACCATATCGGGACAGACGCTGGATCGAAGCGGAGCGGAGCGGAAGAATTTGTCCAAATCGGGAAGTTACATTATGTGGGTTGGGGATGCTGGGTCAAAGCCCCGCTATACGGTACAGGGGTAATTTGGGAATTACATATTATACTGTAGGGTTTACTCTAGGATTATAAATAGATCTGTTTGTAATCCTTTTGCTTTGAGAGAGTTGAATTTTGTATTCTGTATTCTTTTCTGAAATTGAAAAGAAGGTCGCCGCTCTGCTCCCGAGGATGTAGGCATCTTTGCCGAACCTCGTTAAATCTCTGTGTTCTTCTGGATTGTGTCGATTACTGTTTTTCTTCGCCCTAATTTTCTCAACAGAATTCATATGTATAAGTCTCACTAAATAACACAATATCTATTAGTCTCATTTTTGTTGGAGGAAAGATTGAATAAGCTGTAATCTATAAAATGGTGCCACCTCCAACTTCCTACAAAATCATTTCTTACCGGTTTCTATAAATGCATATAAAAGACTTATTTTTTCTTAAAATCAGAATCTTTTGTTTTATTTTCCAATTAACACTCAATCAACTTAGTTGTCTTCTTTTCATTTTCCTCCATATACTACATAATAGTATTAATATTTGATCCATCTTCAAAAGAAATAATATTTTTGAATATAAACACAACAGGCATTATTGTCTTGTTAGGAATAGGGCTGTTAAAAAAGCTCGTTGTTTGCGAACAACGCATGTTCAGTTTGTTAAATAGCCTGTGTTCGATTTATTCTTTAAGTAAAGAAGCCGAACACAAATAAAATTTTTGGGCTTAATTTATAAATGAGGTGAACACAAACAAAAGTTAGTTCATTTGTATTTGATTCATTTTGACTCGAAATAATTAAAATGTAAGTTTTTCATTATTTTATTTGGCCCACTATTATTTATTTTAATAGTAATTAATTTTGACTCTGAAATATTAGTTTTTCATTATTTTATGTGGTCCACTATCATTTATTTTAATAGTAATTAATTAACTAAAAAGAAGAGGGACATGTCTCTTCCCAATAGACACCGCATCCTTTCGCTTTAATTAATTAATTCAATTATCCTAAATGAAATGTCATGTCTACTAAAATTATATTAAATCTTATTGGTCAATAATCATCATGATGGATGATGGTTAATAATAGATAATTAAGAAAAATGTTGTGTCTCTTCCCAAGAGACTTATATTTTCTCTTATAAATAAGAGAAGTGTTTTCTCTCTCCCCAAAAGAAGAAATGTATCTTTTCTCTCCGGAAAGTACAGAAAGAAATAAAGATTAGAAAGAGAAATTCTATCTCTTCAAATTGAATTCTACGATCATGAATATATGTACGAATATCTCATTTATGGGTATATGAAAATCATAAATTCAAAGATCTTGGACATTTAATTTATGAATTTTGGGTCATGAAGTTAGATTTTATAAATTTAAAAATCATAACATAGATAATTAAATAATAGTAATTATTTATATCTTTTGTATATCAACTTTTAGTATTTATTTCACAAGTACTAAATTTTATTATTTAAAAAAATATTTTAGTGGTAGAATTATAAAATAAGTTTATGTGCTAGACATGTAAATACATAGGATTTGGCTGGTATTTATGTAAATGTTTTAATTAGATTAAAATCAAGTTCAAACAATATTTGAAGATTGATCACAGAATTGAGCACTTGTATGTATTATGGAGCTTGGTCGTTCGGTGAAACTTCTTTAAAAGTCATGTTCGTGGAATCAGACAATCATCCGTGCTCTAAAATGATAAAAATTATCGCAACTTCAAAAATAATATCTTATAAAAAAAAATCAAATTCATAAAGATGACTTCACTATAACAGGACAGAACTTTATCATGATCTCAAATGAGACAATCAATGTTGAACCAATTTCTACAATTTAATCTCAAAAAATATTTTACAATATATTTATTCATATAAAAATAATACAGATAAAATAGTTCTCTGTTCCAGTTTATCTGGACGCAGTACGGACGTACTGCTAGCTTATGAGTTGTCGTGTAGAACGGGTGTATTTCCGTTACTCAAATGCTCATTTTTAATAGAGAAGGGGGGAGAGAGAGAGAGAGAGAGATCGCTCTAGAGGAAGAGAGGAAGAGAGAGAGAGAGAGAGAGAGAGACTGCGAAGAGGTGGAGGGCGGGGAAGGATATCAATTTAATTTCCCCCCCTTCCATCTTTGTTCCCTTCTTCTCTCTAGATTTTCCTGTGCTAGCTGCGCGTTAGATGTCCGGCGGGGACCATGGTTCCCGACCAGGTGCTCGCAAATTGTGTAGAGTCTCTTGTCCGTGAGGGCGGCGCCGCCGCTTTCACTTCCCTTGATGACTTCATCCACCAACTCGAAGCCAAGCTCGGCATGGATCTCTCCAGCAAAGCATCCTTCATCAACAAACAGATCTACATCCTCCTCGGCCCCCATTCCCCTCAACTTCCAACTTCTTCCACCGTCGTCGATACGGCCGACAGCAGACATTTCACACAGATTCCTACCTCGTCCTCTCTATACGACCACCTTCCACGGCAGCCAAATGTTCCTTCCTTCCGCTTTACTGCTCCCGCTGCGCTGGTAGCCGCATCGCAAGCCGAGCATATCAGTCATCACCAGTATCAGCCGGTGACGACGGTGACACCTGAAACTGTTCCTTCGCAGGCACCGGTTGTTCTTCCTAAAGAAAGGTTTGCCCTTTATGACTTTAATGATTTTTATCCGGTGGTATCAAATTAGGGTTTTGTTTTTTTCGACGCTAGCAGGCGTGCTTTGGTTTTTGGGGCTCGATTTGGAGTGCTGTGTGTAGTTTTTAAACCAGAAAGTTCAGAGATTGGATTAATCGAGCATCACAGTAAGGGAATTTGGGATTGGAAAAAAAAAAAAAAAAATTCACTGTTCCTGTTTTCTGGTTCGCGTGTGATGGTTTGATTTGGTAAGGTGGAAGGAAGTTTACTTGTGGAATTGGGATATTTTGACTTTATATGACCTGTAGACAAGCGTCTGTCGATGTTATTTATGGATGTATTTAAATTTTGGTCCTTGGGGTGTGGCAGCCTTCTATATTTTTTTTAACAATTTTCTTTTATTCTTTTTTAGAAACTTATTGGCTGTACGATAAATATAGTTTTTGTGACAAGGTTAGACAGAAAATGGAAAATTTATGGAGACGAGGGATTGTTTGTTATTCTATTAGAAAATATTTGCTGTTTGTTTTGATAGCATACATAAATAATAATTTTACAGATGATATTTAAGTTATAGTTTGGTGAGATAATGAGGGATTTATTGTTGTTTAGGAAGCCGTTCATTTGTCCTAGTTTGGCAAACTGATTTTGATAGCCACTAGTCCTTTTGTGTTAGATGGTAGCAGTGATCTTTTTTTATTTTTTTATTTGGCTATACTTTTCATCTATTGTATGCTCGAGAAAAATGAGTTTAATTTGGGGTTTTTGATCTTAAAACATGGTTTAAGTGAAAAGGAGAAAAATCATTTTTTTTGTTAAAACATGCTTTAAGTTGGTATGTTGAAAGAGTATTATATAAAGATGATAACTGGAGAGTGACATTGAAGCTTCATTTGTTGTTTTTGTTGGCTTTTGGTGCATTTCCTAATAAACTTCATTGCTTTTATAGTTAAATACTAGAAATATTTTGGCCTGTGATACATCAGTATGCTGAACTTGAGAGAATTTATGAAGCTTAACGACGAGCCGTAGTTACTAATATTGCTAAGTTGTCTGTGAAATTAGGTTTCAAAAAACACTCATGAAGAAGTATATCTTTTCATGGGTGCAAATATTAAGTAAAATTATTCTTTACCAAACTAATGGACAAGTATATTTACATATCTGCATTGTTGTCATTTTGCATTTTGCTGTTATTATGCTATAAATGTTTTGATTGAATGGCCTATATTTAGGTGCTTATTTTACCAAAAAATAAAAGAAAAATACTTTCTAAGAACTTAGAAATTTAAATTATTCTACGTACACATCTCCATCCCAATTTATTTTCCCAAGTACTTATGAAGCACCAACGTATGCAGCTTCTGATAGTTTAACATGATATGTGAAACGAAATAAATATAACTTGATTAAGAATTTTGTTGTGATTTTTGGGCTATGAAGTATTCTCCATTGTAGGTTCTTAGAATTTATTTTCCTTATGAGCATCCATGTTTCACGAGGACCTGCAAATTTTGACAAGTAAAACTAATGCTTAATCTTCCAACTTTTGCAGTGCATCAATTGTAGAATCATGTGTCTTCTATCCAAATCTCATTATGTATCAATCAATCATAGAATCAAATTAACTCGAATTTTGGAATATTAGCTCCCTCTCTCTTTTGATGGTTTCATGAAGCCAAGGTAATTGTGCAGGAAATCTAGTTGTCCTTCATATATTTGTAGATAGCATCAACCTACACCTACATTGTCATATCAAATTGTATTTTCATTTAGCGGGTGCTTAAAAAAAAAACTCAACTTTTGCAACAGGCAGTTGTATATGCTTTATTTATTTATTTATTGTTTCGATTTGCAATTACATAGGAATGTGGCATAAGAAGTGAAAGCTTGGTCTAATACCTAGAGTTGCACTAAATTATTCAGTAGTAGTAGTTGTAGTTATAGTAGTAATAACGATGATGATGATGATGATGATTACATTCGCAGCTCTATTCACATAGCTGAATAATATATATCATGTAAGAATCCTCATTACCCTTTCATGACCTCATAAATGAGATGACAGAGAGTTATATTGAAACGAATGGTTGAAAAATAAAGTATTTTACCTAGATGGAATAGCTTGTTAGGCAAAATAAAATGCATGGTTGAAGAGAGAGAATTGAAAAGCAACATGATATGGAAATGTAGGAGGAGATGGGACAGGTCCAATTTCCAACCAAAGAGTTAATAAGTATAAAGTCCTCAGTTATTTGTTTGCAAAGGCACATAATGTTTATGTTCTCTTTGAATAAGACATATTTTCCAACTTTGGGACAATGCGCAGGTGGAGTTTCAGACCATTAAATCCTTTCAAGCTATCTGCGACCATGGATGCTCGAAGGTAAGGGCATCATTATCGAAGGTGTCAATCCCAACATTATGTAGTTTGTGAGGTTTACTATGAAGAGGGATCCATCAGAAGAACTAGATGTTACTTTTCTTTTGAACTTTAAACAAGTTTTGCTTTTCCATACGCTTCACAAATGTAATAGGGAGCCTCATTTTTGTGCTAAGCTAGCTCTTCGTAGCACTTTATTTTTATGCTTGTAGATGATGATGGGGAGTTTTTTTCTATTCTTGTAGATGATAGGTCTCATTTTTGTACATGATAGATGCACACATGTATAGTTTTGTACTTTTTTTTTATATATTAATGCAAATGCATATTTCAATGAATAAGTCATATTGATGTTTCTATCTATTGATTTTGAAGATGTATTGGATTAGCATTATGAATTATTGTTCAATGTTTAAAAGAAAATTTTATTGCCACTCATTAATGCATATTTTGTATGTTGATGGCAAGCATGTAGATTTTTAAAAATGTTGTGTTGAAATTCATATATAGTTTTCTAAATATGCATTCTTCGAACATATGAAAAGAACCTTACATATCATGTTAAATCTCTCTCCGTCTCTCCGCACACCCCACCATCTCTCACTCTCCCCAATCCCTGCTAGTATTAAGTAATGGAGCTCCATATATTACTGTTGTAAAAAATGCTATTAGCCTTTAAGGTGATATGACTATGTAACATCTGAAGCGCTACTGTCTGCCTAGCTATTTTGTTTAATAATTCTATTTTAATTATAAGGACGAATTTTGAAGATTGTTATATGATATCCTTCAATTAATTTAAAGGTTAATTCCAAGTTTCCAAAATCTTTCCAAATTATCCTCTAAGATAACTACATTGAAGACACGTCTATAATATATTTTGCTAGCATGCGTAATTTGAGGGTTATATGACCTTTACTACCATTTCTTCTTTATATCATTGTACTTCTCATCTTATTTTGCAATATTTACGATTCATGTTTTGTTCCTAGAAGCAGGGAATAATCTGCATTTTCAGTAATATTGAGCAAAATAAAATCCTATGATTAATTTGAATTTCTTGTCACTCTATTTTTTTCTTAACATCGTCACTGGATGAGAGGATCATGCCTTAATGGTTTTGTTACAGTGCACCTGCTGCACCTAAAAGACGAGGCGGCCCAGGTGGTTTGAGTAAAGTTTGTGGAGTTTCACCTGAGCTGCAGGCCATTGTTGGTGAACCAACCATGGCAAGGACAGAGGTTCTTCATTGACTAACTTGTTTTATTTTTTTATTTATTATTATTTTTTAAAAGCTTTATTGCAAGATTCCGTTGCTATGCATGCTCTGGTTTATCGAACAAATAAAATATTCTATTACACTCTTATACTTCATGTCAGATTGTGAAACAATTGTGGGCTTACATCCGAAGGCATAATCTGCAAGATCCTAATAATAAGAGGAAGATCATATGCAATGATGAATTACGTCTAGTTTTTGAAACAGATTCCACCGACATGTTCAAGATGAATAAACTATTGGCTAAACATATAATTCCACTCGAACATACAAGTTTGTAGCTCTCAATATAATTTTTTTTTTCACTAAAACAATTCATTTTATTCTTATTCTCACCCTGATTCTCGGATTTTCTACAGAGGAACCGGCTCCAGACACTAAAAGACTCAAGAAATGTGACAGGGAAGTGGATGTTGTACCAGAAGCTGAGGCTGGACAATATTCTGTGGTTATTTCTGACGGGCTAGCTGAATTTCTTGGTACAGGTGAAAGGGAGATTCTTCAGTCTGAGGCATTGAGGCGTGTTTGGGATTATATAGAAGCTAACAAACTAGAGGTTAGTATCTACATTTTATTTGTACTATTCTGATTAGGAGTTTAGCTCATTTTCCTTTTTCAGCAATAACCAATTTTTACTCTTATCCTGCGTCAAAAGTTGAAGCTTGTCTTTTGAATACATTTAATGCGCTTTGTAGATATGCTTGGGAATAAACTTAGCTCCAAACCTTCCTTTTATCTTTTCTACAAGCAGCTAATATTGGTTGTCATATTACTAAAAGGTTCAGCTTGCTGAAACTCATTCAGGACCACAGAAATAACATGGTACTGTGCGACACAAAGCTTCAGCGACTCTTTGCATGCGAAAGTATACCTGCTTCGGGTGTCTCCAAAATATTGGCACACCACTTGTTCAAACAATCCTAACAAAGACGATATTAACTGGTTTGTTGATATTAGCTTTCTTTTTTCTTCTTTGCTTTTCAATCATTTTATATTGTTGAACATTTGCTGTTTATTTATATATTTTGCTTGATTAGTTCTCTTTTGTTGTGTTCGAGGTTGTTTATTGCTGCAATGAACATGAAATGATTAAAAGTTGCATTGCAAGGATCTAACATAGTCATATCTTTGCATGAAATGCACCCACACATTTTGCATCATTTCTAAATGTTTGTATCTTATAATCTCTATATTACCATGAACAAACTTTGACAGATTATAAATATTGGTGATTTAAAAAAAAATTGGATCGGAGTCCAATTCGAGTTTATTTGATTTTACTAGATCTTAAATGATCCCAAATTTATTTGATTGACCTTCAAATAACGTTTGTAAGGCTGAACAAAGTTTATGAACGCATGAATTAGTTGAATTGATATGAATTAGCCTCTTTTTGATTTATTGACTCTTTTCTCGCATGCAAGTAGAAGTCTTTTTTTAGGACCTCTTGGGCAATGGAGGCAACAAATTTCCTACTATTGGTTGCGGGCCATTGTGTTTTTGCGTGGAATCAAACTTTCTAAATATTGATAATAGTGACTCCCATAAACAACGTGAGACTTTTAAATGGTGGTTACCACAAAGTTCCTATAATAGATGTTGTAGAATTTAGAAGAAAAATTCTCTCAAATTCTATAATAGATGTGTGTGTGTGTGTGTGTGTGTGTGTGTGTGTGTGAATATATAGGCAACTATTTCTTGATGGTATCAGAGCCCTAGTCCTAGCATTGTACTCGAGCCGAAGGGAAGAACGAGTAGGAGGAGGTTTCAACTTCAAAAGCAGGGTGGCGAGAGCAACTTCAAAAGATCTTTGTATGTATCGATCTTGTCGTTGTTTTCTGGAATGCAGGAGTGGAAGAAGGGAGTTCTGGAGGTTTTTGTGTTGTGTGATCCCGTCGTTGCTTTCCAGCGAGTCCTAATTGCGACAACTGGAATTTCGAAGGTCTCGCTTTGCTGCGATCCCGTATTTGTTGTTGTTGCCACATGGACAAAGAGGAGACAGGGGCTATGTTCCTATGGTTTATATTTGGGCACAAATAGGAGAAGAAAGAGGGAATTTCGAAGGTTTTTGTACACAACGCTCCCTTCGTTTGTTGCGAAATAGAGGGGAAATGCAAGCTCCTGCGTGCGTAGTAGGGAGATGGCAAAGCCTTTCTTTGTTGGGTCACATCAGAGAAACAAACGAATGTTTCATTTGCTTTGTCACAAGAGGGACAGAACAGGGGGGGTTTCGCTTGGAACAGAAACTGGCGTGGGCTTCAGATCGAGCATATAAAGCAATGAATTGTTAAATTGAGTTTGATCTTGATGATGAGATAGATCAAAATCAGGTCAAGAAGAGGAAGTCACGTGTGTTCTGTGTGATATAGACTTGGATCCTTGAGATTGAGAATGTCAGGAGACGAAAATAGTGTGGGAGTTAAAGGATTGACACTTTTGGGGATGATAGACCTTGAAGTTCTGAAGATCTTGGTCGAGCTCATACAAAGTGCTAGCATCTCGACGGAAGCCACTACCTCAGCTTGTACTCCGATGCAGGTGAAGCTAGACCTGCCAACCTATGAATATGAAACTTGATGGACTGGCCATGTATATGAGTTGGTCATGTCGGATTGAGGCTGCTCTAGTAAGGAAGAGATTAAAGAGATATTAAACGGAGGTTGAGCCAAAGAGTGACAGTGCTGAGAGAGATGAGTGAAGGGTCACACACACCTTGTCTTACACCTGGCTACTCAACTCTATTTTTACATCTATTGCCTCATCAATAGAATGATATTCAAAAGATAAGAGGGACATCTGGGTGAGCTGAAGAGGATCTATGTTGTGGGTGAGAAACAAATGATGTTGTTCCAAATTTAGCGTGAGATAGAGATAGTGATACAGGGTGATACTTCGATTCAGGAGTACTCCATAGATTTGGAGCGTTTGTGGGTAGATCTTAATAACTTTTCACCGATGTCAAGCTATGGTGATCCAGGATGTAAGAAGGGGGAGATCTTTTGACAGATGAACACTATGCAGTTTATTGCTCATTTGAACCTGACTTTTAATCAAAGATCAATCCTTATACCCAAGTGACGATCCTCATTGGATGAGACTATTGTTGCGATAATATAGAAGAAAGTTGTATGAAGCTACACTCTGAGCCAAGTGGACTTCCGGGTACACGATCGGATTTAGTTGTCTCTAACTCATGTATGACACGTGTCCGGGGGTGACTCAAGTGCTACACCTGCGATGAAGTAAGCTATCTGAGCAAGGTCTGTCATAAGCCACCTAAGGAGAGAGAGACATGTGGATGTGGATAGTTTAGTGGCTGTGGTGGTATAATAGGTAGAAGAGTGAGCTATCAGGCAAATTTGATGGTAACCGATGCCGAGGGAGAGACATGTGTGCTCTTTATTGATGAGCATCATGAGTTTCTAAAGATGTTGAAAAGGAAGCAGAAAACAACAGATGATGAGGTTGAGAATGCATCCACATTGTCGTTAATAAGGGGCGACATTGCTACTTATGCTCACTTTGAAAAAGGTACTCATGATACACATGTTCTTGCCACTATTTCCACCACAAAATCATTAGAATGGATTGTAAATTTTTGTGCATATTGTCATGTGACAGGTACTGTTAGAGATTTCTCTTCCTATACTCACATAACAATTCCAGAGAGTATCGAGACTGCTGATGGTGTATTACAACCTGTAATTGGTAAGAGTACAATGAGGTGCATCGATTCTATGATTTTTTCCAACATTTTGCATGTTTTCTTTTTTTTTTAGTGAATCTTTTATTCATTAGTGTCATTGTTCTCCAACTAAAATGTGTTGTTTCATTTGATATTCCTAAGGTGATCTTTCAAGAGAAAGGAATGAACTAGACACTTGGGACTGAAACATGACATAATGAATTTTGGTACTTGGATAAAGAAGGGTTGTACTCAACTTTGGCATACATGGCTGAGAGTCTTGGAGTAGAGGGGTGTAGAGGATGTGTTATTGCTTTATCACAAAAGCTTGATACATTTTTGTTTTAGTTTACTGAGTTGTTTGTATTCGTCTTTGTATGAAAAGACAAATAAAGAAAAAACTTGTATGTGATGCTTGTGAGTTTAAGGGTCTGTTTGGCGCAGCTGTAGATTCTCAGCTTTTCAGCTGCAGCTGTGCTGCCCCAGGAAACAGCTGTAGGAAAGCAGATGTGGGGAAGCTGACTGTCTGTTTGGTGTAGCTGCGTGAAAAATGCTGTGAGCCGGCTGTTTCATGTAAAAATGACCGAACTGCCCCTGTTTGCTAAAATCGTTTAAAATTTATGATTTATTTGTATAAATATGGGTTTAATATACATAAAATTTAAAAAAAATATTATTTGTTAATTAACTAAATGAAATATATTGTTTTTAATATTTGTTTTTATAGAAAATTATTAAAAAAAATTTGTAATTTTGAAAACATAGAGGTTTTAAATTAATATTTATCTATATATCAATGTTTACAGATATTTATTCGTCTATACATATAAAAATTGAGAAATATATTTTTTAGAAGCATAAAATTAATTCTCCATACTGAATATTTTAAAAGTTGATATAATTTAGAGTATTTACATAAATACCACATAATTCATGTCTCAACATATTAGACACCTAAAATTACATATTTTCTTGGATAACACAATTTTTCAACATCATATAGTGCATGACAATCTAAATAGCTTCCAGCTAAATGCAAATAATATAGAGCATTATAATCCGTAAAATGATCTTCCATAACCATCTATAAAGTTATTTATTACATCACCAGTGTCAATAAGATAACTTCTACTACGAAATACTCGTAAGTTACAAATATTTTGTCTTTCTAACAAATTGAAAATCAATCACATATTAACCAACATATTAGTAATTTGTTCTCGAATTGCCGTCATTTCAGTCGCACCTTCCCCTTAGTACAAATGGTTGATTGTTCGCTGTCATCTCGTATCATAGAACTACCAATTTGATTTTCAGATGGGTCTTCAACTAATTCCTGTTGGTTCGCTTCGGCATTGAGGAAATCAATGTCATATCGAGACGGGTGCCGCCTAATATAATTGTGTATTGTCATTGTCGCTATCACAATCTGAACCTGTTTTGGAAATGGGTAAGGAGACATATCACGTAATATCACCCATTTCTTATTCCAGACACCAAATGTCTTCTCGATGACGCCTTGCAAAGAGGAATGTCTTTTGTTGAATACCTTCTTTCTGGTTCTTGTTATATTACTTGCTCGTTCAAAATCAGGTATATGATATCTGGTATCAGGATATGGTTTGAGATACCCTCGCTGCAACGGATAACCGG
>NW_018165050.1:240918-241831 GCF_001263595.1 Phalaenopsis equestris
TATTTGGTTTCTGATAGAAGCAGCTCCACCTCAATGTTTGGTTGACGTTTTCTGCACTTTATTCAGCTAAATGCAAAGGCACGATATTTGCAAAGGCATGACAACCTCATTAATTGACGTTTTATGCACTTTATGTGGGGCATCGTTGGAAGAATCCATAAGGCACGATATTTGGTTTCTGATAGAAGCAGCTCCACCCTTTTTTTTACCCTCGAGCCTAGATCGCTTCGAGCGGTTCGTGGATTGAATCTCAGTTGGACCTGGACTTGGGAAATCAGATGAATCATCTGATAAGTTGACAGGAACATTGTCTTGTGTTTCACTAAAGCCTACCTCGCTTGGAGTGCATGCATATTTTCCTGTGGCGACGACACCCCCAAACATCAGGTCTAACTTCTCCTCCAAATCGGGTTCAATCCCACAAGTTTTATACTTTTTCGCTGCAGACACCACCTGGAGAAAAAACCCAAATCAGTTCTACAGATTGAAATGGAAATATATTCTTAAAATTATCAACAATTACAATTACTAACCGCGAGCCTTTCTGCCCACCAATCCTCTGAGGCATCTATGGTACGCTTTATCGGATCCCAACCCAAACCAGTTGAACCACGTTTTAAATCCTTCCAAATTTTCCAATTTTTTTTCATTTAATCCCATTTGTTTTTCATTTGTAGCTTGTTGTACTCCCGTCCCGTGTAGTTTTTAAATTTTTTAATGATATTCAGCCAACTTTCTTTATTGAAAAACGTTGTTGGTCTATTGTCCAGTTCAATTTCTTTTATACAAAGGTCGCAAAACAACATTTTGATATCTTTTTCCCAGAGTGCTGGTGAACCATGTTCTCTAGCCTTACCAGTCATGTTAAAACTACGATAAAGCAAACAAATGAAACACAACAATGACATAATTT
>NW_018165050.1:242088-270334 GCF_001263595.1 Phalaenopsis equestris
AAAGGAGGCCAACAACTTTATTATAGCATCAAAGAGGAAAATACAATGCTTTGATTCATACATTACTCCTTACCCGAAAAAAAAAAAAAACAGCAGCATATATATAAAAAACAGGTGCTGCTATGAATGAACCTCATACAAGGAATCTGCCATGAATGAACCCCATCCCAGCAAACCAAGTGCTGCCATGAATGAACCCCATTATTCCCTACCCGAAAAATGAATGAACCCCATCCCAAAAAACCAAGTGCTGCAATGAATGAACCTCATTAATCCCTACCCGAAACATGAATGAACCCCATCCCAGCATATATGAATCTTTGATACTTTCAGATGCATAATACTTTACTCCCTCTCACAGAGTCCTTCGAATCCTTGCCAAGTCATGGAGCAATGCAAAGCAATTTAGGTGTAAAGATAACATAAAAATAATAACCTTACAATTGCTTATAGGACCATACCAAGGTACCAAGATCTGTCATGAGGGATTACACATGTTTTCTACCAATCAATATAGAAGAGCTCTTCAAAAATACCTAACCATTATTCAAATGTGAAGCAGGCATGAATATTCAGATTCTCAGGCATGTCATACATTCCCACACAACAATTGAATGCATTGCACCAAAAGACCATCTTATAACTACAACAAACAGAATAATAATAACAGCGGGTAATGAAACAAAGCAGAACCGAGGCCCAAACCAAACTCCAAAAGCCTCAAAGAATAGCATCAAAGAAGCTAAAGATCCACAACAGAAAAGCAGGAAAAAACCCACAGCCTTCCTCTCAACCAATAAGCTAACGTGGTTGAGGCAGCAGGGAAGTCATGCATTTATATTACGAATAACAGGGGAGCAGAACCGAGCCCTCAAACCAAACTCCAAAAGCCTCAAAGAATTATTTCATCTTGCATATGTTTTGAATGGGGAGACAACCATATAGAGCAAAACCAGGCCCTTAAAACCAAATTCACTTGCTCGAATATGCTTCAAACAAAGAGGCAACACAACAACATCAAAACCAAAAGTCCCAACGTAAAACTCCAAAGCTACAAAACAAAATGATACTACACGCCTGTGTTTCAAACAGGAGGGGGCAACAAAGAAGCTAAAGATCCACAACAGAAAAGCAGGAAAAAACCCACAGCCTTCCTCTCAACGAATAAGCTCGCGGGTTGAGGCAGCAGGGAAGCCACCAAGCCAACACAAAACTCTCCAAAAGCCTTCAAACAAAAGGTAAATATGCATTTATATTACGAATAACAGGGGAGCAGAACCGAGCCCTCAAACCAAACTCCAAAAGCCTTAAAGAATTATTTCATCTTGCGTATGTTTCGAATGGGGAGACAACCATATAAACGAAGAAAATGGCTCGTCTTTACCTGTGCTCTGTCGATCGAGGGACGGCGAAAGGAGGAGAAGAGGACGCGAGGGAAGCAGCGGGGAAGATCCTAGGGCAGAGGCGAGAAAAGGGTAAAAGGTAAAAATCTTTTGCGAAAGCGGGGCAGCGGGGTTAATACCGCTTCCCGCTTTCGCTTAGCTTCCGCGAAGCCGAAAGCCAAAGTCGCAAACCAAACGACGAACTTTCACGAATAATCGCGCCAAAGGCCCGCGCAACGCCAAAAAATTCTTCCCAAACGGAGCCTAAAAGTCAATCAATCAAGAGCTAAATGCAAAATTCATTCGCTCTCCGTAACAGTTTGTCGAAGTTGATAAATTTTCTAATTAACTTCAGCTCACAAAGTGCGAATGTTATATCAAATGTATCAATATATTCTAGCTTACTAGGACCTCTTATATCAATTATGGGAAAATGAGTTATTGTGATTTTGATTTGATACATTCTGATGAAGGAATCTTGTTCTACGAGTTTAATGAATGATTATCGATATTTTATAACTTTTATTGATTATTTTTCTTGTGTTACTTTAGTGTATTTTTATGAAAAACAAGGGTGACGTATTTGCTTGATTTAAAGATTTCCACAAGGCAACTTAGACTCAATATGGTGCAACAGAGGATAATATACCAACAAGACATTTAGGAAATACTTGTCAGTCCAAGAAATACATCATCAAACTCAATTTTTTAAAAGGCGTGGACATTGTAACTGTTATGGGGCAAGGTGTAAGCCTCATAGTATAAAAAAAAAAGTATATAAATATTAAGGGAAAAAAACTCTTTGTGCATAATAAAAAAACATTAAACTCAAACAAAAAAGTTTTCTAGGAGTAGAATCTTCAAGATATTAGCAAAAATTCACTACTAAAAGTAAAAAAAAAATATATAAAAAAAAGTAAACATGTTTGAGCAAAAAAATAAATTTATGATCATTTTATCTAATTCTTGAAGGTTATTCATTCTTAAAATTCATCATCAAAACCTTCTTCATCAACAGTTGTGTTCAAATCACAACTAGATCCTTTATATTCTCTTATTCAGTCTTAAAATTCATCATCAAAATCTTTTTAATCAATAGTTGTGTCAAAATCACAACTAGATTCTTCATATTCTCTGCATTCATTGTCCACTTCATTGAATTCATCATCATGTTCAATCTACAGGTGCATTCATAATTTATTTCTCTTTATCATTGTAGCCTAAATTACAAACAAGAACAAAATGACATTCGTAAACCTTTAGACAGGATATTTTTTCTATGAGAAATTAAGAATGCATATTTATGTAAAGAATAATTAAATGTAAATATGCTATTTTTTCACATTTCTGTTTTTAAATGTAAATATGCTTGACCTTCTAGGTGTGCTACATACGGTTTCCAATAAATATGTTGGACACCATATGTGACACACCTAAAGTGCTTCGACAGGAACCTTCTTGGATGAATGAAAACGAACAAGTATTTGATGATGATGTAATCAGAAAAGTGTCCACGACAAATGCAAATGAAGAATTACAAAATATTACACAAGGAAGAAAGGACATTTTTATAACATATTCACATAGGAAAAGGGCGATGAATGAAAGAACACCTAAACATCTTGTTAGTATATTATCCGAGTTAAATGTCAAGCATATCCGTATGTAGGTGGACACTTTAGGTTTGCTACATACAGTGTCCAATAAATATGTAGGTGCGCTACATACGGTGTCCAATAAATATCTTGTTTTTTCACCATTTTCTTTTTACCCACATTCTCATAGTTTGACCTATTATCTGTTATAATTTGCACCACATTTTTTTCTCCCGTTTCCTCAATCACGTCATCCAAATAAGTGAATAGAAACTCACCACTTTTTATAACATTAAAAACATCTTCAAATTTAAGACAAAAAATCCCAGCTGGACTGTTCATAAAAAAATTAATCAAATTTTTACTTTTTCTATCCGTTCAACTGTCAGATATAATCGAGCATTTATATTTACTTCATGTCTCTTTATGCTCCTATAATATCTTATTGATTTTCGTCTCATTTTTGAGTATCCAAGTTCTCAATCATGCAATAAAACTAGGTCCAAAATATCAACTGCTTCAAACATAGGCATGTAATATGGGTCATTGGCAACATTAAACTCCAATCCGGCTGAGTAGCAGAATCTACCAATTGTCATGCATGTTTCTTGTTTTTCATCTTTTTTCCACTTGGAATTTAGTTTAGAATTCCTTATTTATGTTGTGGTGAAAGAATCAATTGGACCTCTAACTGAGAGGAGACAACTAATGATGAATTGGTAGCATTTCAACCTTCACTAATATTTATTGCACAACTTCTAATGTCATTTAATACACTTTCACGTTGTGCTTTGACTTTTGCATCATATTCTAATGCTTTCTTGCATCTCTCTTGAACTTCAGTAGGGGCTTTAGTGCATGGTTTAATGCACTTGTATTTGCCGACAAGATGTTGCTTCATTTTGTTTATTGTTTCACTACACACTTGATTGCAAAACTTACATTTGAAAAATTCTTCATTGGGTATGCTTGTTGTATATTGCCATGCAAAGTCTTTCTTGCTAGTGCGACTATTACCGACCATAGAATCTTCCCCTTCCATTACAAATTAATAAGTAACCTAACACATTAAAAAAAATTCAGATCAAATCCACCTCTAGTGAATTGTAAACATGAAAAAAAAATTTAGTTTACTGTAAACATGAAAAAAAATATATGGTTTATGAAAAAAGATTATGGTTTATTGTAACTAGAGTAAACTCTAGCAAATCTATAACATGATATATATATATATATATAAGATATATATATATATATATATACATACAGTTCAGTGTAGTAGTTACAGTGAATTTACTATAGCTGCAATAAAATTGATCAATTAAAACTCATAAAAGCTTAAAAAATCACAAAAAAATTTCATCTACTTGGCTGTGCCGTTGCGGGAGAAACAATGCTGATGCGAGAGAGGAGACGATGCGGGTGCAGTAATGGGAGAGGAAACATTGCTCGCGGAATGAAGACAATGAGCCTGTCAGATAGAGATGACATAGACGAGCATGCGTGCGGGATGAAGACAACACAGACAATGGTAAGATGAAGACGACGTAGACGACCTAGACGAGTCTATGTGTGGGATGAAGACGAAGCGCACGAGCGAGTAGACGAGTCTGCTAGGGGATGGCTTGCGTGCGACAGTGCGAGGGACAAAGCAGAGAGCTTGCGAGAGATGGCTGTGTGCGGGAGAAGCTTAATTCGAATAGATTTGTAGAATAAGGGATTTTTAACCCTTTTATTCGAGTATGAGGCGAGGAATACGCCCCGTGAGGCATGTATTGCGCTCCAAACCTTCCCGGGCGCTAGCCGCACGAGTTTTGTGCCCTCCTTGTGGGATTAGGGCGAAAAAAATTACGCCTCACTCCAGGGCGCACTCTGGGCGCACCTTAAAAAAGCCCTTTTAAAATAGAGATCAAATCACATGTTTAGATGCACCAACACAAAATGGTGTAGCAGAGCAGAAAAATAAACCTTTTAAAGGTAGTTAGAAGCATGATGATTACGATGAATATCCTAAAACACTTGTAGAGGCAAACAATTTTGACAGCTGCTCAATTGATCAACATAATGCCCTCGAGAGTATTGAATTGGAAGTCTTCTCATCAGATGTTGAAAAAGAATAATAGCGAGATCATTCCATTGAAGGTATTTGGTTGTGTATGTTTTGTGAAGGACAGAATTCGTATAACATTGATTATAATGAAACTCTTACACCAGTAGCGAAGATGAAAACAGTGAAGACATTGATTTATCTGTTAGTGAATGGTGGGTGGAGGTTACATCAAATCAATGTGAATAATGCTTTTTTTCATGGTGAGTTACTGGATGAGGTATTTATGGAGATACCAACAGGATTCAGTATAAGCTAGACAATGGGCAAGTTTTGTAGGCCTAGGAAGTCATTTTATGGCTTGAAGATGTCTCCTTGAACTTGTTTTGATAAGTTTAGAAAGTCTATGACGAGCATGGTATATGTTGATCATATGGCGTTATTTCGACAACATGAAAGTCACATCACTATACTTGCTATGTATGTTGATGACATGATTGTCGCTGCTGATGTTAAGTCAGAGATTGCTCAGCTAAATGTAAGATTAGGTAAAGAATTTGAGGTGAAGGATCTTGGAGTGCAATACACGGAGACTAGAGGGAATGGTCTTGTCCTCACGAAAACAAACATGCTTGGATGCAAGCCTATATTCTCTTCATTTGATTAGAAGGCCAAGCTGAGTTCAGAGGTAGGAGAGCCAGTTGATCGCGAGTGGTACCAGAGATTGGCGGGACGCCTTATCTATCTGAGTCACATTTGTTCCGACATCTCTTTTGTAGTGAGCGTGGTGAGCCGCTACATTCATGATCCAAGAAAGATCATGTGGATTTAGTGTATCAGGTTCTGAGATGCCTGAAGAGTGCACCAAGAAAGGGTTGATCTTTAGGAAGAATGGACATGTAAGCATTAAGGGCTATTGTGACTTTGACTAGGTGAGTTGTGCTTATGACAGGATGCCTACATCAGGATACTGCATGTTCGTATGGGGCAGCTTAGTCTCTTGGAAGAGCAAGAAAAAGTCTATAGTAGCGAGTTCAACATTGTAGGCAAAGTATAGGGCCATGGCCTTAGAAGTTGCCAAGATGACGTGGTTGAGAGGCTTGTTGGTAGAGCTCAAGGTAGACCAAGGAGCTCAAATGAAGTTTTGGTGCTAGAACAAGTCAACAATCAATATTGCCAAAAACTCTATGCAACATGATATAACTAAACATTTGGAGATTGATCTGTTCTTCATCAAGGAAAAGTTGAATAACGGATTGCTAGAGCTGAGTCGCGTAGCTATTAAATAGCAAGTGACTGAGTGCCTCACCAAAGGACTTAGCTCATTAGATTTGTCTAAATTATGTGACAAGATGGGCTTAGCGGATATTTTTTGCCCATTTCGAGGGAGAGTGTTGAGGTTTGCTTCTAATTTAGGATCCAATTTGTAAATAAAAGATGTCCAATAATTTATTTGTAAAAACGTTGTAATGCTCTATATAAATCAAAGTAATTAATGAAATTGTCTAAGGTTTATAGAGCAATTATTTATTGACTTAGACTAAGCCTCATATAATTGGAGGGAAATTAAAATCATCATAATAAAAAAAAAGAAATAAAAACACAATAATTGATAATTAAGGGAGAATAATTTCTCCCCCTTAAATTTAATGAACCCACGATTTCTTAAACCAGATATGCTTATCATTGCTCCCTCTCAAGTTGGGCTGTATATTTCATACATCTCAAACTTGTTGATGAGTTCACTGAAGTGGTGCCGATAGAGAGCCTTAGTAAGAATTGCAACGATTTGATATTAAGTTGGGATATAACTTAGCTGAACAACCCCTCTATTGACATCTCAGGGATGAAGTGGGTACCAATCTCTATATGTTTGGTTCGATCATGGTGTAATGGATTTTTTGAAATATTGATTGTTGATTAACTCTTTGAAGATCTTAATTATGTTTTGGTTCTCCATATGAAGTTCCACAAGTACTTTCTTTGACTACATTCCTTCACAAATTCCTAGGGCTAGTGCACGGTACTCAAATTCTACATTGTTTCTTGCCAACACAGTTTGATTTTTTTACTTTGAGTAATAAGGTCACCCCATACAATGAACAACTTGTGGTAAATATTTTATTAGTCAATTCTCCTACACAACTAGTATTACTGTAAATTTTAACGTCACGGTTCTCAATCTTCTTGAATGTGAATCCACATCGTGGATCATCTTTTGGTTCCCTAGGATTCTTAAATCCGCTTCTAAATAATCTTCATTTAGATCATTCATACGGTGGTTTGCTACACTCACAGAAAAAAATAATGTCAGGTTTTTTATGTGATAGATAAATAAGTTTTCTCAAAATTTTTTGATGCCTCATTTTTCAACTGAAGTGTTATCCTCTTCTTTTGGTACTCGTCGATTGGGATCCATGAGGATATTTGTTGATTTGCATCCCAAAATTCCTATCTCTTTTAAGTCAACAATATTTTTTCTCTGGGAAATGACTGTCTTATTTTGATCTTGCTGCTTCTATTCTCAGGAAGTATCTTAAAGTTTCAAGATCTTTGATTTTATACTCATAAGCTATTATTTTGTTGATTGTTTTAAGTTCTCTTACGTCATTGCTTGTAAGAATAATGTCATCTATATACAATAAGAATGGTTATTTTTCCTTCTTGATTTGATTTCACAAACAAAGTGTGATCAGTCTGACACTTATAGTACTCATTAGCAAGAACAGTTCTTATGAACACTTAAAACAATGCTCTAAGAGATTGTTTCAACCCATACAATAGTTTCTTTAATTTGTGCACCAGTTGATTATTTTTGTTTTTCCTTAAACCTGGAGGTAACTCTTCATTTACACTTATTCATCAAGATCACCATTAAAATTATATTTTTAAAATATAGCTGATGTAAAGGTCAGTTCTGGTTGACAGCCAATGACACTAATACTTTTACTTTATTGATTTTTGCCACCGGTGGAAATGTCTCCTGGTTGCCAATCCTATAAGATCAAGTGAATGATTTTGCCACTAGTCTCGCCTTGAACCTTTTGATGCTTCCATTTGCTTTGTATTTAACAATATATACCAATTTGCACCCTGCAGTTCTTTTACCATGTGACAATTGTTATGATTCAGATACCAGCTTTTTCAAGAAAAAGAGTCTCTTTTTCCTTAGCCTTTTTTCAAACATGAATATATAAGGTCTCTTGGCTTAAGTTTGAGACATGCACATTATCTAAGTTTGGAATGAATGATCTGAAAGAGAATGATAGTTTTTCATGTCACAAATTTTTCTATCGTGTATTTTGTGCATTTTTGTGCGCCCTATTCCTCTTAGTATTCATGATGTGTTGACCAAACATATGTATTATTACTTAGGGCGTGTGGAGCTTGTTTTGGTGATTTACATTCTTGATTTTTCATAGTGCCCCTTACATGCTCACTGGATTTTTTCTTTCTGGTGCATACTCGGAATTCTTTGTTCTTGGTGGGAGCTGTGAGGGGATTTATTGGAGGTTGAGTTGTGATAGTGGAGACACAAACGAGTTCATTAGAGATATAAGGGAGTTGAGTTTGGAGTTTCTGAATGATGTCCCAAATCTGATATTTTCTCCAACTTTTCTCTTAAATGTTAGATTTGGGATAATATGATTGGTTTTCAAAAAAGTAGAATTTGTACCCCTTTTTGTTTAATTTGTAGCTCACAATTATGTATTTGATTGACATGGAATCAAGTTTGGTTTGATTAGATTGATGTAGATGAACAAAAGCAATGCAATAAAAAAATTTTTGTGTTAGGTTAGAAGTGAATGTTTGAATATATGGATAGGATTTCATGAGGATGTTCAGAGGTTTGTCAAAGTTTAGCACTCTACTGGGCATCTTATTTATAAGATAGGTGGATATGAAAATTGCATCGCCTCAGAAATGTTTGGGTACATTATTAATGAATAGAATTGACTGACTCACTGCGAGATGTTTGTTCTTTCTCTGAGCCACACTATTTTGTTGTGGCGTTTCAACACAAAACCTTTTATGAATGATGTCATTTTTATATATATAAGGGCCGATAGTGGCGTTGTAGTAGTATTTTGCATTATCGCAGATGTTCATGAACACAAATTGAGATCATTGGAGGATTGGACTTTAGATGTTGCATCATATGTTTAGGCTTAGACATAACTTATGAAGAGGAAGAAGCAACTTTTTATGCTGTATTTGATCATTATTAGGATTTCCCCTTGAGAGAGAAATTGTCAATCATCAACAAAAAATTTTCTCTAGAAAGAGAAATGGTTTGTTGCCGACAAAAAATCTCCACTAGAGAGACTGATTGTCACCAACATGGATTTCCACCAGAAAATCTATCACCAACATAGCACTTCCACCACAGAGATGGTTCATACCCGATTGTGATGCACATAAGTCTTGGATTTTCAAATGAAAGAGAAATTTCAGAGAGAAAGAGAGAGAGAGAGAGAGAGAGCTCTGCTAAAAATCACATGTTTGTACTGATTGCTCTATAAAAAAATAGCAGAGGCAAACAAAGCTTTGGAGGACTGCTTTGCAAAATACATTAGGAGTTGCAGGCGAGTCGTGAACTGGAGTAACGAGCTAGAGTTGCGAGCAGGAGTCAAGAGGGTTGCGAACACTTATGTGAAACAAGGGGATCAAAGCTTGCGTGTGGCAACACAAGTATGTGGTAGTTTTTCTGGCTTCTGCCATTCGACAGGGAGAGGGAGTAGGGAGTTGGGGCAGTCTTGCAGGCTTTAGGGAAGATTCTAACTGTTGAAGGGAGATTTAAGGTTTCTTTCCTTGCTCTAATACCATGTAGAATTTAGAAGAAAAATTTTCTCAATTTCTCATCAAGCAAATAATAAATATATGTACAACTTAGATTAACCCTCATACAATTTAAGGGAAATTCAAATCATTATAATAAAAAGGAAAAATAAAAATACAATAATGGATAATTAAGGGAGAATAATTTCTTCCCCTCAAATGTATTAGGGGACCCATGATTTCCTAAACCAGATATGCATATCTACAGAGGTTATAAAATTTTTCAATGATAGTTGATTTCTAATATTGCAAGGTAGACTTTTCATTATGTAGACTCATATAATTCTCACTTATAAAGCATCTCATAATTATAAGCAAAATAAAGAGAAGATAAGAGAAGTTCTGGCAGTAGCTACGAGAAGAAATATCATCAACGCTAATTTTTCTCCACGTTCATCCGTTTTCTTCGTAACAAGTGGTTGTGTTTCTTATCAATCACTAACACAAATAAGGTGATATAACTGCTGATTACCATGAAGTGAAGTTTAGTGTAATATTTGATCATTGTACGCTTGTTGCACAGGTAAATCGCAAAAAGCCATGTAAACTTGGATCTTGTCTCCTAAATCTTTGGACTGGTTATGCTGTCATCCTGACTTAATTTTTGATCAAATTTCTATCATTGTCCTAACACATTGAACCTTTCTCATGACATCAAGCGCTATTTAGGATTGCATTAGTGAAGTGTATTATTGATGTGCTCTCATTTGGCCCAAGCAATTGTGAAAAATCTAGTACTTCAAATTGTTGTGCATACTTTTTGCTAAGACATCATCTATAAGTGTTCATTTAGAGGAAGCACAATTTTTTTCTCTAAAAAGTTTTTTTTTTATACAATTTATGATATATATGAACAATGTGGTAACAAACTTTCTTGGATTCTTTTTCTCATTGATCTATTCCACATGACTTTGATTTGTTACCAACAAAAACAATAGCAAGCTTTGACCACACTATGTGGGGCCGGCTATGGGAATCCTTTCTCCATTGTGTCCTATTTAGTGTCATATTTGGATTTGTTAGCACTACCTATAAATTGTGTAAATGTCAATCACCATACGTTAACCCAAGCTGGCCTAATTTGGGTCCACCAGGGTTGGACTTGGGGCAGGATTTGTTTGAATTAGGGGTGCTTATAATGTCTAAGGGTCTTTTTGGGGCAGTTTTTTTTGGCGTGGTGCGTTTTGAAAATGCCGGGTGAAGCATTTGAAAACAGCTTAGTAGTGGCATTTCAAATTAATTTATGTTAAATGCGGTCCGCGGGTTCGACGTTGCGGCCCGCATTTCTTTGCGATTTTATTACCCCGCATTTCTTTTGCTCTATGTAACACTTCTCTTGATCGCTTCTCTCTCTCGCCTCTCTTCAGTGGAAACAGGTGGCATGTCTCCTCTCCCTCTTCCCTCCGATCTCTGACACTGCCTGTTTACTATGCTCTTCGTCCTCCCACGACTATTAATTTTTGATGGAATGACTCTCTTTGTGATTTGTGGTTTTCTCATTTGCGGTTTGAAGCGAGAATTTAGATTTGTGATTTGTGGCTTTCTCTTTATGATGGACTTTGCGATTTTTTTTTTTTTTTTTTTCCAAAAAATTAAGCACAACAGCACCTAAAATTGACGCATTTACGCTTACCACAATCAAACCATTGTGAATGCGATAAAAATGAAAAATATGGAATGAGTTTTTATCTTTACCTTTGATGTTTGAGTGAGAATTTGAAAAATGGTTGCAAGAGGGTGCTTGCTTTGTTGATAGCAATATTTTGGGTGCCTTGTATGTAATTGCCTCAAATGAAAAAAAATATAGGAATGGGTTGTATCTTTACTTTTGTTGTTTGAGTGAGAATTTGAAAAATGGTTGAAAGAGGGTGTAAAATGGTTGCAAGAGTGTGGTTTACTTGTTGATAGCAATGTTTCGGGTGCCCTATATGTGATTGCTTCAAATGAAAACTATGGTATGGGATTTTATCATTACCTTTGATGTTTGAGTGAGAATTTGAAAAATGAATGAAAGAGTGCGTTTGATTTGTAGATAGCAATGTTTTGGGTAAATTACATGTAGAGCACCTGCCCTGTATGTAACTGCTTCAAATGAAAAATATGAGATGAGGTTTTATCTTTACTTTTGATGTTTGAGTGAGAATTTGAAAAATGGCTAAAAGGGTGCTTGATTTGTTGATAGCAATATTTCAGTGCCCTATATGTAATTAATTGCTTCAAATGAAAAATATGATATGGGCTTTTTATCATTACTTCGATGTTTGAGTGAGAATTTGAAAAATGGATGAAAGAGCGTGCTCGATTTGTAAATAGCAATGTTTTGGGTAAATTACATACAAAGCACCCAAAAACAATGCATTTATGCTTGTCATATTCAAACAATTGTAAATTCGTTAAAAATGAAAATTATGTGATGCGGTTTTATCTTTATCTTTGATGTTTGAGTGACAACGATTGAGAAATAGACTAACAACCTGTTTCAACAAGGACTGTCAAAATATTATTAAAAAGTTCAAGGAATGTACATGCATGAAGTACAATAGGATGCAATTAAAAAGCAATTTCTCGATTCTTCTCTTTTGATTACGTAAGGTTCTTTGAAAGGCGCGATGCGTTTCACTGAGACAAGTTCAAGGCGCTAGTTCCTCTTCGAAAAGAACCCTTCAAAGCCGCTTGAACCTTTCACTTAAAAAGGATTGAAAAATCTGGAAAGAAGCGAGGATCCACTGGTTTAGGTTAGGATCCGATGAGTGAACAATTGATGCTTCGGAGGAATGGTAGACAGAAAAATTGGAGGTGAGTATTTATGAAACATCCACTGCTTTTATCAAGTTTTCAATTTGTTCAGATGCATCAACATATCCTATGACTTTACAGGTGGTGCCAGCTGCGAAAAAGCTTAAATGGTATCAATCTTAAACTGTAGGAGAATTTAGACCGTATGTTTGGTGGTGTCATGGCAAAGAGCAATAATGCATGCACCCCTAGTGAAGTAGGGTTTGGTGGCATCACTGAAAATTTGGATGTTGAACCAACAAGTGATTCCAAATAAGACCATAGTCCGAATCTCAATGATGTTGAATCCACCAGCCAATCAAAGAGTCTTAGGGTTGAGAAAAAGAAAAAAGTGTGTGCAGCTTTCATTGGAAGCCAGATTTCACAATTGGAGGCTTCATGTACCAATGGATCTTACCTATCACAAGCAACATCTATTCAGTAGATTATTCGAATTTTGGAGGCAACTCCAGAAATTTATGAGGATATGTCATTGTATTTGTTCCCTATGAAGTTACTTGAAGACCCGACTCGGAGAGAGTTTTTCATTACGATAACCTCTGACCGTAGGGTACATTATTTATGTTATTTTCATGGGAACAACAACACTTTAGGGACATTTGAATTTCATTTTAGTATAATTAGATATTTTATATTTTCTTTTTGATGACATGCTGTCCATGCTGCTTTGGATTTTTAATTTTCATTGAGACACTGTTAATGCTTACTTGAATTTTTATTTTTCATCTTTATATTTTGTATTTGCTTCTCCAAATTCATTTGCACGTGGTGTTTGATTACATAGTTTAATGAGAGTAGCTAAATCAGTAATTATGTGTTAGCTACTTGGATGCAAATAGAGTACGATGCAAAAGGAGAATTGTAGTTGCAGTATGTTTGATGTATAAGTATTATAACTCATACATAGCTCACTCTCCTTGCAGTGGTGATGAGTGGGTTGGGAGTTGGCTGCAGACCACCCAACAAGATTCAGTAATTTGTTCTGTATTACACAATCTGTATTCATCGATCTTTTGGAAGAAGTACATAAGAAACATGTACTGCATGGCTCCTTCAGAATGACTTCATAAATTTCGTTAGCAATAACCCTCTACATATTATCACAAAATGAATCTATGAAAAAGGAGTCATGAAGCGATTCCAAGACTCATCTGAAACAATCTGTACGTCCTTTTCAGTTGGGTTAAATGCATTAGTCAATTTTTCATCACAAGTTATCAAATCAACTGACCTAACCTTCCAAAGGACTCCCATAGACATTTCACATGACGCGCGGTTTATGCCATATTTTCAGGTAATTTTACTTTTTTTATTGCATTTAGTTATTGAATATAGGAATTTAGTTAACCTTGTATAACTTCTTTGAACTGTATTGAAGCGATCAATGAAACATAAGTGGATGCACCTGTTCCAAATAATAAAAAAAATTCATTCATCGGGCAATGTGGTTCACCAACGTAGAATGTCATGGTTGTATGTGACTTCAAAATGTGTTTCACTTTTGTCATGATCGGTTGAGAGATCAGTGCACAGAATAGTTAGATTTTCAATTTTGCAACACGAACTAAGAAATATTATTTTTCTCATCCACCTCCAGGGTTGCTTGAGATCGAACTACTCATATATTGCTCTTACTACAATACTAATCATTGTATTAATGTCATGTAAATATTATTTGGTCGATGCTGAATATCCGTTACAATAAGGGCATTCGAAGACCTATCTTGATACGAAATATCACGCACTTAACTTTGAAAGAGCCAATAATATCTTTTGGGGCAAGAGAGAAATGTTCAACAAGAGAATCTTTCCGCAGTGTCATTTAAAGAACATTTAGAGTTTGGAAAAAAAAATGAGCCATATTGGGCGATTTGTCTACATATTTGTTTCCCAAACAAGTGCAGATTCTGCTCGTCATGATGACTCTCAATAATTATATTTGACAACATTCTTCCCACTCTGATGGTCGATGAGGCAACCGTGAGCAATAAATGTAATCTAAATATTACATTTTTTTGTTTGTTTTGGAGGTCTATGATGAGACACTCAACCTTAAGGGTATGACCTATATGTCACTATTAGTTTTTGTCACATGAAATCCCAATGAAGTTAACCAAGTTCCTCTCTTTTTTTCAGCGCTATGGTTTTTGAGGTTTTTCACAACTGTTTTTTTTTTGTGATATGCATGTGACTCACACGAGCCAGGTATTACGTGGGTTAAAGACAATCAAAAACCCTTTTTTTTACAATGTTTGTTGTCTTATTGTTGTGACAGATTCGTTGGTATATATACCACGTTCTATGAGACCTCACAACTGGATAAAACTTTAATTGATTACTTATATTATTGATTTTTAGTAATGTTACATCTAAGGGTATTTGTTTTGTGTTTTTGAGCCTTCAGGAAAAATGAGCTCGAGAATTTCCGATACCTCCAGAGCATTGTACTGCTACTGCAGATTACAATGTTCCTTGCTTACTTTACGACAGCCACATAGCTACTGGAGACAGTTTTACATGCGCTCAAGGAGAAGAACAGAAAATTGTGACTTCTTTATGCGGGCTGGTGGGTTGGAGGATTTCACCGCCGTGAGTGGTCGGGCGTGGAGAGTTTCCCTGGAGGACGGCTTATTTCGTAACATAGACCAGTTGTATTTTAAAAATAATATTATCATATTTTTAGCTGTTATTTTAGTGGTTCTTTTTTTAATTTTGATAGTCGTGCTAATTTAATGAGGTGTCTTTTTTTTATTTTGTAATGTTTAAATTGGATATTTGCTTTCAACTATATAATGTGTCAGTATGAATAGTTCTATTGAAAACAGTTTTACAGTATATGGACAGAATGATCATTTGTCCAGAAACAGATACAACACAGCTGTTTTAAAATTGCAAAAAACAAACAGACAATCAACTTATCCGCAGTAGCTTCCTGCTATAATTGTTGCATAACAACTTTTAAATAAGTCACAGCTGCTCCAAACAGACTCTAAAACTGAAAACTCTCAGTAATTTGTCATCCTAACTTGTAAACTGCTCGGTCAAAGAAAGAGAAAGCAAAGAAAAAAAAACACTTCGGTTGGAACTCAAACCTGATTGGTTTACATGGTATAATTTTTGTTTTTTATTTTTTATTTTCATTTTAATGGTTAGTAAATTTTTATATATTGTTTATTTTTATTTTTAAAAACAAGTCACCTTGTTTTAAGAACGCTTAAAACACCTCAAAGATTTTTCAAGCGTTTCTAAGAACTACTACTACCAAAAATGTTTTAATTCAAATTAAAATATAATATAAAAGTGATCCCAAATAGGGCATAGGTAGATTTTATTTTTTGCTCCTGCACACAATTGATTTTTTAAAGAAACGGATGAGAAACGATCCGGCTTTGGTGGCTTGTCTAATTAAGGAGCATGTACATACATACGTCACAATTCTTTTGCATTTACATATAACACCTAAATTTTCATATTAACATACATAGCACTTAGATCATTAATATCACCTTAAAAATATAATTATTACTTCTTTTTAAAAGTGAAGTATACACTTTCATGCATCAGTTTGTGACACTAAAGTAATTATACATGTGATTATGATAGTTTATATACATAAATGCATAAGAATGGTGTGGTATGTATGTAAATTCCCCAATAATTAGTGACCTTTCACCAAATAATCTTTTAGGTTTAGCATGTCTTCTTTTAGTTGCTTGATGCGCCATCTTGCTTCAGAGCTTGAAATTATCCGCTGAAGTCACATTTTTAAAATTGGTTTACATAAATTTGCTTTTATAATCTATTTTTCAATGTTTTATTCTTCTTTTTTGCAACACTTTTGCTGCCACTTGGGCATGATTTAAGTACTTAATTCTACTCACATTGGCTCAATTTAGTTCATCTTGTCAAAAGGTATATAAACCTATTCTAAAGATTTCTCTCCTCTGTTGCAGAAAAGCGCAGTTGCAGCGTTATGTACGCAATCTAACTGTATAGGAAGAAGGAAAACTGAAACAAGATATTGTTTTATATGTCTCGATTGTTTTTAGTTTATTATTTGTAATTTATATATCGAAAAGTTTGGTAAGATAATGAATAGTTTGGATCAGACTGCTGATGATGACAACAGATTTGGTGATATGATTGCCATAGCTTTGAAGCTATTGCCCTTATGGTTCCTGTAGCCTTATGACTTTGTACCGTTGTGATTCTTTTTCTTCATCCCTGTAGAAGTGATTTAGGGTCTGCAATTTTTAAAAAAGGAGATGGTAAATTTGTGGAGTAAATCACTTCTTAGAAAGCTGTGGGGAGAATTATAAATATATATATATATATATATTTTCAAAAAATTAGATGACAGCTTAGAGCTTTCTGGCTGTCACCGCACAAAAAATTCTTGTAAACAATTCCCTAAACAGAAATTTTGCCGTTTATGTAACTGTTGGTGGTGCTTCTACTGCATTGAAAGTATGTTGGGATGTTTGCTCAAGTCTGATAGGTATTTATGCGTGTTTTGTATGTTTATAATCATCAAAACAAGGTATTTAGAGGAGCTTTTTGCTGAATGAAATTCTAACTGATGTTTAAATTTTAAGTATTTCGTTGGGCTTTGATTTCTCTTAAGCGTGTTGAAAGGGAGTTTTCATTTTTGTGGAAGTTAGTTATATGTTGTTATAAGACTTGGATTCTTTACTAAATGTTGTATTTTTTGTTTCTTTTTATAATAATAATAATTATTATTATTTAAATTCATTACAATTGATTTTTTTAGGGAAATTTACATACTTAGCACACAATTCTTATGTATTTTCATCTAACAGTTACACTTTCATATTTACATACATGCTTTGGTATTTTAAAACCTATGCATGGAAATGTGTATCTCAAAACTCAGTTAGCAAGCTTCATTAATTCACTCCTATCCTTGATGCCAACTGAGCTCTTACATGACACCATCCCATTGGTGACACAACAAATTTGACCTTCCTTTTGGCCACCTAGCATTGTCTTCTTCACTTGACTCCACCTCAGCCTCTTGGCAACAATTATTGGTGCCAAAATGAAAGATTGGTGCCAAATTAAGCCTACAACAAGCCAATCAAAACCTATAAATATTCCCTCATTCATTTCAAGCTTGTTGATACCTCCCATACCAGAGCTAATTTTGTATCCCAACTCCTTCCCAAGAGCCCAAGCATTCTTCTTGCATCCTCCTAAGCTCTCCCATAGCCTCTACCTTATCCCATTTCCAAAATCGAAACCAGGACATGCCCCCTTCACAAACTAGCCACTAATTCTTCAATTCAATGCCTCTGCGAACTTCACAATACCACCTAATTAACTCATTCAATTCCTCGTTGTTTAGCCTCTCTAACCCATTCCTCGACCAGCCTGAGCCATCCTTCGATCAAAAATAAACGAGGAGCTTCAAATTGAACTCAAAGGATTTATGACAGGATCACAGGATCCAGTTGATCAGTCCATTGTAACCAAATCTAAGGATCAACTTTGCAAGTGAGGCATACATTGAAACTTAGCATTATGACTCTTGGTAGTGGTCTGTTATGAAAGAAACTCTTTTTTCACAACATTTTGACCATAGGATATGCCGTTTAGGATCTAGAGATCCTTTTGGCCTAGAAGGAACTCAGAATTAGCTTCGATAGTGTGTATTACACATTGTATTACACATTTTTGGTGAATGACTAGAGTCCACTATTTTGTTTGAGATGATGAATTTGATGTCATCCACTAGCATATTTTTGTTTTCAATGTTCAAGGTTGCGCCAAGCAAGGGAAGGAACACTAGAGATCACAATCCTAATCATTTCCAATCATTGGCCATCGAATCATGAAGCACCACGTGTGGATGCGGACCCTGGAGTTGCTGACGTGGCATGCTGGCTGTATAAATGGATATTAAAATGTTTAAATAAATACAAAATTCAATTCCAAATTTAAAATTTATTGAAAATACAAATAAAATAAGAAATAAATAAAAGAAAAATAAGAAAAACTTAGTAAATAGAGGAAAATAATGTGGAATGAAATTTAAAATAAAAATAAATATATTTTTGTCAATTAAATTAAAACATTAAAAATAATTAAATTCATAAAAATTTAAAAAATAAACTAACAACTGAAAAATCGCAGCGAAGCGAGCTGCCACTTCACGCAAGTATTAATGCCAAGTAGCGATTTGCAAGAGTACCATGTATCGTTCCCACAGTGAAATGAGTTAAGAACAGTTCAGAATTGGTGAATCTCTAGTTTGCTAGCTATCTAACCTAGTTCATTGCGATTAGAAAAATAGAAAAAGAAAATCCTAAATCTTGCATAGCTAACAAAAAACAAAATCAACATGAAGCAGAAATTAATGTTCTTAGGTTTCTTCAAGATTTTTGAGGATTGTGTCTCTGTGGTTCAGGTGTAGTGTTTAACTACAATTTTCTAACAGTTTCACTTATGTGATTGTTATCAATTAGGAACGATGTTTCTTCTTAAGCCAATGCCTAGGTCAGAGAAGAAATGGAAACCCATAAAATTAAGTTTCGCTTGACCTCATGGCGTTTCCCAGTATTCTAATCCTTTTTCTTGGTTGCAAAACCCAAATTAAAATATGCCGATTCTAACAGGATTTCAAGGCAAACCTAGTCGTTCTACTATGTAACGTGCAAGTCGTAGATCACGATAGGTTTTAATATCATAACTGGCCAAGTTAGAAGTAAACAAAGACCAAAAGGTTAATCAACAACATTGACATTAAAAACACTGAAAATGTATCAAGAGAAATATGTGAAGAAAAATATAATAAGAAAACTATCCATGAATCATAGAGGAACGAAAAAAAAAATACCTACTCATATCAGGAGAAAAAAACCACATTAAAATCTATGGAAAACAAGCCTGCAAGCAATATCTTCATAAAATAAAAATAATTACTCACTGGTTTGTGAATTTTCCTTCTTGCAAAAAAGTAAGCAAACAACTCTCTTATACAACCTCTTAGAACAAACAAAGAAAACTAAACACACAAGAAAAAAAAAAACTCTATTTGCTCTCCCAAGCAGGAGAACAACAAAACTCTCTTAATGCCTCTCCAAAACCTAGGCTTCAGCCTTTGAATATTCTCCCAACAGCCCTTCAATTTGAGCCCTAACTTGCTTTTATAACCCTTGTCCAAATTTAGCCGAATCAAACTAAATTAAATATTTCCTTTCGCTGTAATATATGATGACGTGACCATGCTCGATGAGCGTTGTAGTCATGCCTAGGGGTCATTCGTAAACAAAACGCCTGTTCTCTAGCGTAACCACACCATATGCTTGACGTGGCCATGCCAAAAATGGGCATGGTTACACAGGCTGAAAAAAGTCCCAATTTGCGGTTTTCGGCTCCGGTTTTTGTGCTAAGGCTGCTGCAGCCTGCAAAATACATAACCAACATTCTAAAAGCGTAAAAGTATTACATAAAAGAAATAATTTACATGAATTAAGACATAAACAAACGAAAAATTGACACATGTCATAAACAAAATTACTTGAAATTTTCACCATAAATGTTATTTGATATAAAGAACTCCCTGTAATTTTCTTAGAAACAGAAAATAATAATGAGGTTGAGAATTCGAATTTCTCATAAAAATTATAATAAAATGAATAAGTATGATAAAAATAATTAAGTAAAATAGAAAATAAATATTCATTTCATAAAAGTAAAAATAAAAAAAATGCATATTATGATTTACTAAAGTAATTAAATCAATAATTCATGTGATATAATTTACTTATAACATTATGGATATATTTGTAACTTAAAATTGATATATATTTCCTTACATTACAAAAAGTGCAATAAAACAACAAGTACATTAATGGATTTATGAAATTTTGAGTAAATGATTGCTTTAAACCAAATGAGTAAGAAAAACTTAATTTGAAAATGCAATTTGTAAGAAAACGTATATTTGTAATATGTGAAAATTATGTAAATATTTTTTTCTCAAGCCCATCATTTTCAGGCATATAAAGTCTTAGTTTTAAAAGAACTATGATTAAAATAAAAAAAAAATATTTTCTAATTTTAAGGAGTAAGGGGACATCGATATATTTACGCATAGCACGGTCAAACTATGGAGAATTTGATTAAAATAAGATGGGAACATACACAACACACAATTCTTGTGGTTTTAGCTGCTTGTAAATATAAAGTTTTGATGAAACAATGGATTTGACTATTAAAATATGATAATGAGTGCCATTTTTCATATGATGATTGTAAATATAAAAGTTTTGATGTGAGATTAGTAAATTCATAAGAATTGTGTGCTATAAAAATTTCCCAAATAAAAATATGAGTTGGGGTTAATCATAAATTTTTACATTTGAGTGAGAACTTAAAAAATTGATGAAAGAGGGCAATTAGTAAACTAGAAGTTTTGGATGGTTTGTATGTAATTGCCCACAATAAAAAAAAACAAAAAAAAACCATAGAGATGGGAGTTATTCGAACTTCAATAACATCGTAACCCCTGATGGGTCATAGTAAAAGTTTGTACTTTAAAGGTATAAATTTTATAGCCTATTATCACAATATTATTGCACTCATAATACATTCAAATTCTCCAAGTAATAGTACCAGTTTAGGGTCTGTTTGGGACAGCTGCAGCTTATCCATATACGCTGTTGATCAGCAGTTGATCTGGATAAGCTGCCTGACTGTTTGGTTTGTGCGTTTGGAAAACATCTGATTCTGAATAAATGACAATTCGACCTCTGTTTTGGATAAGCTGTTTAGTTGTTTGGTTTGTGTGTTTCGAAAACAACTGATTTACAAATTAATATTTCAAATAAGAGGAAATATCATTGGTAAAGGTTATAAATAAAGCTCATTTTCAGCTCATTTAAGAGGTTTTTTCTACAAATGAAAGATCTCAGAAGAAATGTTCAACAACAATTTACCTAGATCATCTTCTTGCTGCATACAACAATAGTAATCGTGTCACTCATCATCCTTTTTAGACGGGACAACAGTCGTCATTTGTCCACAACGCCCCCTAAAATCTAAAGAAAAGGGTACTAGAGACAAATTGTTCATCTTATCTAAGGAATTAAGCAACCTAAACAACACAAACTTGCTACATTTATAACTTTCATTAAATGATTGACCTTGGGGTCTTTGACATCAATTATGTTGGCTAAGAGCAATAATGTACTAATTTTTCTACCAAATAATATATTTTTCCAATTAGGGAAGGCCCATTTAGAACTTACAATTAGACGGTATCAATAGGTCCAATACCACGAATATCTAGTCCATGCTACCATTGCCAAGGCGATTCCACCCCGAATCGCTGGTCCTATAAGCTCAACTCTCCTTCCCTCCCCAACCTCCAACGGCCATTGCCGGCGCAAAGCTTGAAGTTTGGACGCCGCAAGGACAGAATACGCCGACAATTAGCATAGTGCCATTACACATGAAGATCTGATATGATTCATTCGAGTCAGACTCGCTTCCCTTTAAGTCTCCCGCTGACAGACAGAGGCGATTGCCTCGACTGGCCTCCGAAACCATAAGCCTCAGATGCTCTGCACTCTTCAGCAATGGCCCGGCGTCAACGAGGGCTGCTCATCAGGAGCATGATCTTCCTCTTCGTTCTCAACTCCCTATCCCTTGCTCTATACTTCTTCTTCCATTCCCCCTCTCCTCCCTCTCCCGAAACCCTAAGCCCATCACTAACCACTACCTCCCTTAAGTCTTGGCCTTCCCTGCCCTCCTTCCTCCCCTGGAATCCTAGCCCCAAGCCTCCTCTCCGCTCCTGCGAGGCCTACTTCGGAAACGGCTTCTCTCGCCGGATCGATGCATACGGTGGTGGCGACCGTGGCGGGTGGTTCCGGTGCTTCTATTGCGCGACGCTCAAGAGTTCCGTATGCGAAGGGGGACGCGTTCGGATGGATCCCAGCAAGATCAATATGTCCGGTGGAGGGGAAGGTTTGAAGTCGGTTATGGGGCGTAGTGAGGAGGAGGAACTGCCCAAATTTGAGAGCGGGTCATTTGAAATTGAGGGAGATGGAAGCGAGGGCAGCGGTGGTGGGAGGGTGGTGGATGAGGAGTTTCTCGATCGGTATGTGCCGCATGGGGCTGTGCATCATCATACAATGCGGGAATTGATGGAGTCGATGAGAATTGTTGGGCCTGGAGAATTTCAATGCTCACAGGTGACTTGCCTTTTTTTCTGGCATTACTATTATTAGGGTTATTGTTAGTTATTATTTGTTTTTTATCCTTTTTTTTCTGTTGGTGAGGGGGAGCTTTGAACATGAAAAATGAATATTTATTAGAAAAAAAGTTGACTTTAAATGCTGCATGAGACTAAAAAATTGATAAATATGTGTGATATTTCATTTTTTGGACAAGTATACTCGAAGTGCATTTAAGATCAAAGTTTCTTTAAAAATAAAGAAATCATTAAGCAAGAAGTTACTCGACTTACTTATTTCAACTTTTTCTTCATCTTTGAGATCCTTAGCAAGTAATGATTTTGTCAAATTTTTCGTCCTTTATCTTCGGCTAGTTATTTAGATTTAGTTTTATTATACATTTGATTAATTAGGTTAGAAATGTCATTCATGCTCTGAACATTAAATACAGAAGGAAATTAGATAGCAGATCTTTATCTTTGATTATTAATAAAAAATTTACTTTAATCTTGATTATACTATGCTTGGACCATGATTTAACATTTGAAGTTTTTTTGAATCTTTTTCAAATAAGATTTGAATAATGATTTAAAAAAGATTGAAAGTTGTTCGATTATGATTGAAATAACAATCAAATAAATGCTTGCAAGGTTGTCAAGATTTGAGCAAAATTTGAGCAAGATTAAATCTTAGTTAGAATATTATTCTAACATAGTAAGAATTTGATTGGTTATTATTTTGCAATTATTGTCTCCTTTAGAATTGATTTGTTTGAGTTATCTTGTTATATATACGAATGTCCAAGAGTATGATGAAGAATTTAGTTTGATAGTTTAAGGCTAGTGATATTATTAGATTGAGTGTTAGAGGCAAGAACACATGTTATTATGTAATTTTACATTAATCAAGTTTTGAATGTGCTACTGAATACTAATGCAAAAATGAGCCTTTTGATTAGGCAATTTTGTTATATCTTGAAAATAATTTTGATGGCTCATTTAATTTTCAACTTGATGGCCTAAACTATTATAATTTAAAATGCATATGTTATTTTCACTAGAATAGTTTGGATCCTGATGATTTTCATGTGTTCATTTTATGGAGTCCCAAATATGTCCATTAATCATAGATTTGGTTACTTTATAGTTATATAGATTTGATTAGATTAGAAAGAGTCTAAATTCACTAATATTTAGTATTGGAGGACTCACCTTAGATATAGGGGTGGTTCAGTTGTACTATGATAAATTTTGTGAGTGTATTTGGTTTTATCAAAAAATTTTATTTGCTGTGTTATAGCTATTACAATTATGCACATCTTATAACTAATCTGGCTTAATGTAATAATTGTCATTATAATTTTATAGATGTTTAATGGTTATGTAATATCTTTCATTGTAATATATTATAGTTATTGAATTATAGTCTGTTATGTCCATTTTAAATTTAACATTTAAATCAAACATTTTCTAAATCTTGCTCGAAAGATATTTGAACAACTTCGAAATCAATATTCAAACCTTATCTGAACCCTATTATAATCTATTAGAACATTGTTTCAATATTGTATGAATAAAATTTAAATAATCTAAATGAGATTCCAACATGATTCAAATGATTCAAACTTTGCATGAATATGAACGGACAATTAAAAAATATGGTAAGTTCAAACATATTCAAATAATTTTTTTTTTAATGGTTCAAATAGGGTTTAATTGTGGTTTGAAAATAAACAAAATTAGCTTGAATGAGGTTCGAATATGTATACAAATATATTTGAGTTTTGTTTGATTATTATTTTAAGAAGGTTTGAACATGGTTTAAGTAAATGTTCTTACAAGGTTTAGAATATAATCTTTGATGCTCTATCCAAATTTGCTTGAGAGCTCTATTAGAATGTCCTAATCAATAAGACAATAGAAATATTAACAATATAACTATGAATGTTGAAGTCGCTAATGAACAAAGAACTCCACTGTTGTCATCTTATCCCCCAAAATGATAAAAAATCAAATGACAACATGTTGACATATGGAATGGTGGGGCATCGTTCTTTCTATGGTGGCCATATAAGAGTATTAGTTCGGTTTGAAATGAATTTTCAGATATAATTCTCTAAGAAATGAAATAAAAGACCTATTTTTCTAATTTTTGTTATTATATAGCATGCAACTCTGATGCCTATGCAGTATTTTGAGAGCAATGTTGTTTTGTTAGTGATAAACATGCAACTCCCAATGACTGCTTTTTTTAAGAGATTCTAGTTTTCTGTGCTCAAGGTAGGGGGCTTTGATTTCAAGTGACGGAGTCATAATTTTCTCTGGCATTGGTTTCCCTTTTCTTTATGCTTCTTGTAATATTTAAGATCCTTGACGTTGAACTTTTTGTTTCTCTCTTTTCAAACTTTGAACGACAGCGCTCCTATGCTTCCACCTTTTTGTATAACTCCTATGCATCTACTCATACGCCTATTGCTGTGGATTAATCACCATCAGGAGTAATGACAAAGCAAGACAAAGTAAAACAATAGCCTATAAGGAAACACGCCATTAACAAAAAATAGAAGAAAATTTATATGATTTAGTGTGATTCACTTATATTCATGGTCGCATAGAGAGACTTATACTCGGAATAAACAGTGGAGAAAATATTTGTTCACTCATAAATTTTTTCTTGTCAGCCAATCATTACCTCTCTCTCTCACTTTCTCTCCCTTTTTCATCTTTTATCTTAAGTCCCTCTCCCTATTTATTTCAAGAGTGAGCTTATCTTCCCCTTTAAAGCGAAGTAAAACTCGAATAAAGAAGTCAAAGAATGACCATATAACTATATATATATATATATATATATCTATTTGTGTGTGTGCGCTTTTGTTATTTACTTTTTGGCTACATGCATTACTATAAGTTCTAATAGAAAGTTTATAGTTTTAATCTTGGGACTGCTAAATAACATTACATAGTGAAGTTCAATATTTAAGATTTCTTGATTGCTTTTTCAACATAACTTTCTTTGCACGTTTGATCTTTGTAATAATTATGGCATTCTACATGCTGCTAACATTGTTGATTGATCTTAATTGTAGTGGATAGATGAACCTACAATTCTGGTGACACGTTTTGAGTATGCAAACCTTTTCCACACTGTTACTGATTGGTATAGCGCATATGTCTCTTCCAGAGTTACAGGCTTGCCTAACAGGCCTCATCTGATATTTGTTGATGGCCATTGCAAGGTATGATACCTGATGCATACACACTTAAGAATGCATGCATTTGATGATATTTTCACTATCAATGAAAACTTCATTCTCGAAAAGAAACTCCTCTAGAGTTGAAAGTTTAAAATCATGTGTTCTTTGTGGTCATTTGGATAGATGTTTGTTGCACATGAATATTTAGGCCTTGGGATCAATTTATTGAATATATATATATATATATATATGAAAAGCCCAAGGGCTGATTTTATTGAAATTGAAAAGGATACATAAAGGTAGTATGAGAACAACCCAAAGGAGGCACCCTACCATACGGTACTAATACAAAAAAAAAAAAGATACAGATAGACTCAATAAAATGTAAAACATGCATAAAACAAGTAGCTAGGGACGAGTCAGTTTAGTCCTGCCTCTTCCTCTAGTTTTATGAGCGGATACAAATAACAAAATTTGAAGAGTCGTGCTATTGCCAGGAGTCACCAAAGTATCATCCATTAAGTTTCCAAGTTGGAGTGAGCCCCCAGCCTTCTTCTTTCGCCGAGAAGTTTAAATCTGTCATTCTTCATCGTAAGACTGGCTCATGTGATCCTCGATCTGATTTGATGTTTGCACCGAAGTAGGAGGAAAGACAGTCGTTGCCACCGTGATAGGTTCCAATGTATGTGAAGTGTGCATTGTACCTCTGCACCTGGTGCTACCTGAATAGGAGCTGCGGGATAATTCGAACATTATCTGTTGTAGTATGGTCAGGAGAAGGAATCTCAGGGGCAGACACCAACTTTTGTCTTGTGATAATTCCTTCCTCAGGTTGGCTATCATCAGGTTTGCTGGGAGTGCGTTCAGGCACATGGGGTGCACTAATAGTGTGTTCCTGCTTTTGCTTATTGGTTCTCAACTGTGGGTGCAATCTGAAATATTTCTCCTGTGGGTGCCCAAACATCTTGCAGTGCTTGCAGTAGTATGATTTTTGTTCCATAATGATTTTTTGTCAACAACCATTGTGAGCAGATCCAAGTCAGACTTCTTCTTCATCCGGTAGTGTAATATTTCGTTCAATCAAAATCCTTGCAATAGAGGCCTTGAGAAATGAACTGTAGGTAAGTCTACCTGCAAAGGTTTTACAAGGATAGTCTCAATTACATATAAGATAGGTAGGTCAAAGAAATGAAGCTTGAGTTCAAGTAATGAGAACCATATAGGTGCAATTGGGGGTTCTTGACTAGGATCAAAATTGGGGTTCATTTGAGCAATTTCATGTGCTTTCCCTCAATTGTGATGAAATTTTTTTGAGAAAATCCTCGTGTAATCATCTTTTGTGCTCAGCTGTATCATAGCATATCTTCCGTCGAAATGACTCACTTGCCAATCCCCATCCAGTTTGAAGTCTTCAAAAATTTTCCTGATGATCTCCATCTTAGGTCAACCTAATTGGAACTTTCCAACTAGCGTAAATTTGCATTTTCCTGCACGAGTTGAAATTTCAGTTTCAGAAAAGAAAATTACTGGTTTGCCCGCCTTTTTCTCTACTTTTTTATGAGATTGCAATCTCCATTTCCAACAACAGAATCATGGTAAATCTGCGGGAATACCGCACTATCTGCGAGTTGAAAAGGGGAGCTGCATTTGTGAACCACTGTAGTATAAGAGGGTTTGAAGGGGTTATCACCGGCGAGGGCGGTGGCGTGGAAAGCCTTGAGGTCATTACCGCAGTCAGTGCCAACCTGCAGCACTGTGAGAAGCTGCATGAGTGTCGAACGGCTCTGTAGCAGACTGGGCGGCTCTATCGCAGAGGAGATGCAGCAGCGGGCGGCTCTGTCGCAGAAGTAGACCGGGCGGCTCTGTCGCAGAGGAAATGCAACAGCGGGCGGCTCTGTCGCAGAAGCAGACCGGGTGGCTTTGTCGCAGAGGAGACACAACAGAAGGAAGGTGTCAAGCGGTCGAGTGGCTCACGAGACACAGCAGAAGGAGCGGCTCTGTCGTAGATGAGACGCAAGCACGACCGCAGAGCTACCGCCAGACGAGACGACGCAAAAGGGAGCAGACGACGCGAGCGCGAGACGAAGCGAATGACGCTAGGGTTCGCCATGGGGCGGAACCCTAGCAGAGCGCATAGAGCTTTCTGAACGCATAGAGCTTTCTTTTCTTATTGAATATATATATATATATATATA